>NC_052502.1:73290696-73451805 GCF_016617805.1 Bactrocera tryoni | reverse complement strand
TTATTTAAATAATCAAAAAAAGAATGAAATTTTAATTAAATGTTTTTAATTTTAAGTTTTTTTTTAATTTAATTTTTATTTATTTTAAACCAAAAAGAAAACTAATTCCAATTTTTAATCCCAAAGTTCGATTTAAAAATTTAAAATATATTTTTGGATTTAAAAATGCAAGTAAAAAAATTAAAAATAATAAAAATGGAAAGATTTACATATTTGTAATTAAAATATTATAATTAAAAGTAATTAATTATAAATAAAACAAAAGGTGTTGAAATTTTCTTAAAAATAAACTTTACTTTTGCAAAGATAAGCAAAGTTATGGAACATGAAGAACACCATGGTGAAATGACTTCAAAGCCAAAACATTTTTTTTTAATTTTTGCAATGCTGTTTTTACTACATTTAGGATGTAAACTTGGGGTTAAAAATTTTTTCAATTCGGGTTTTTAATTTAAAAAAAAAAAATGTTCGAATTGTAATAAAAAAACCCTTTAAAACTTTACATCCAAAATAAAAAATTTAAATATTTTTTTTTTATTAAAAAAAATTTTGTTTACTTTTAATATTTAATATTTTTTTTAATAATATTTTTAATTTTTATGTTTAAATGCTTTTATTTTGTTTAAGTTTTTATTTTTTTATTTTTATTAAATGCTTTTATTTGTTTAATTATTTACCGTTAAAATTACACCTTTGAAGGATATTATAGCTTCGGTGCAGCTAAGTTAACGTTTTAGTTTTTAATTATTTTTTTTTATTTAACATTTTTTTTGTGTTATTTCTAAATGATTTTTTAATTTAATTTATTTTTTATATTTTTTAAATAATTTTTTTTATTTTAGTTTTATATTTTTGTATTATTTCTGGATGATTTTTATAACAGTTTTATTAATTTTTTATATTTTATGAATTATTTTTTATATTTTCTAAATTATTTTTATTTATTGTTTCATTTAAATTATTTTTTTCTATCTTTGTTAATTTAATTTTAATGCAAACACTTACATATACACACATGCTATACACATACAAATGCATGTGTTCACGCGTTGCACACTCCACTCTTATAAAAAATCATGCGGCACTTTGAACCGCATTTTCTGTTAAATTTTACATTTCTATGAAAAACGAAAAATAAACCTCAAAAATTTTCCGTTGTTTTCAAAATAGAAATTTATTATAGTTTTCAGCCAGTCAACAATTTCAAAAATTTCCCGTAGATATTTTTTTTAATATTATGCTGTGGATTTCGCAATAGTTTAGTTTTCTCGTTCCGCCTTCGTCGTCACACATTTCGTTTTAGTTTTCTGTCTTTTTGAAAAATCCAAATACCAAACATTAACTAAACAAAATTTGTTTTCGAAAATTCGTGCAGTGAAAGGAGCCGCCAAACAAATTTCGCAAACGCTTTAACAAATATCCTGTTGGTACAAAAACAAAAACTCTTTCAGACGCACTTGTCTGTGTGATTGGAGACGTGAGTGCGCCTGCGTATGTGCGTTTGGTATGCGTGTTGCGGTATTTAAGGCAAGCGTGTGCTGTGAGAAAGAAAATTTATTGTTGCTTTTCAATTTTTTTTACAAACTTTACATAATTTAAGACAAACTGACTTTCGTGCGAAATTTAACGGTGTCAATTTGAGTCGTCAGCCTAAAGCATTCAACGCAGACAGCAATACTTCGGTAAAATTAAGCAAAAAATAAGTGAAGAAGCAAGCAATAGTTGGCAATATTTTGAGATAAAATTTTATTGCGAAAAACTGGATACGACCATGTTGAGGTATGTGTGTGTGTGCAAAACCGTGAATTTATGAATTCTGCAAGCGTGTATGAGTGTGGGTGTGGGTGCGCGCGTGTCATGCCACACCATAAACGTGTGGCAATCACCTTCTCTCATGCAATACTACAACGTTACGCTATCTATTGCTCATTTAGTAGTTTTATGTTTTTACGCCTTAGTGTATGCTTCAAAAATGTAATTAGCAAGCGAAAATATATGTACGCGCAATTGTTTTCACAAACAACGGTACATATACTGAGCTAGAATTTGTTAGTACGCGTCCAGTGCGTGAAATATTAAAGCGCTGTAGTGTAGCATACTTTTAGGTGCTAACTAGCACAAGCATACGTTTTTTGGCTTAATTGTGCATGTAGTTTAGTAAATATCATTAAAATTTAACAGATTGCCTACTCTTAGCTGTATTTTTTTTAATATGCAACAAAGTTGTAGGCGATGTTCAGCATACTTTTAGGCGTGAGACAGCAGAAACATACATTATCGCGTTTCTTTGGCTTAATTTTTGTTGTAGTTTAGGAAATATGTTATAATGCATTGGCAAAGGTTAAACATTGCCTACTTTTAGGCGCATTTTTGCAAGCATATACATAATTTTAGGCGCTAAACCGAACAAAACATGCTTTCGCGTGTTTCTTTAGCTTTATTGTTGCTGTAGTTTAGTAAATTTGTTTAAAAATATTGACAAATCTCTCATAATGTCTACTTCTAGGCGTACTTTTGAAAAAATTGAACACATTATTGCGCAAAAAGAAATTAGTAATAATTATTGCCAACACTTTAGAGAATTAGACATTTTAGTACTCGCTTACACTCGTACTTTTCTATGCAGTTACACTTTGTATTGTATTTTCTTCTCATGCTACACATACATACATATGTACATACATACGCATTGTATTTTTTCTCGCTATATTTTGTCATACTTCCACAAGCTTACTTCACTTATGCGTTGCTGATGTTGTTGTTGTTGTTATTGCATTGTTGTTGTTGTTGTTTTATACTTCAACTTTTATCTCTTCTTTGTTCACAGTGTTTCGACATCGAAAATTCTTATTAGCGGCATACCGCTGCAAACGCGTTTCGAAGACATCGAACCGCTGCTAAAGCCATACGGCATCGTCAAACAGTGTGAGGCTGTGTCTAGTAAGGACCCCAATACTCAGACTGTACATATAACATTCGAAAATCCCGATCAGGCTCAAAGGTATTACATTATGCAATTTGTTTTCATTTCTTCTCTTCATTTTATTATTTGCGATTTTTGTTGTTGTTGTTGTTTATGTTTTTATGTCGCCTCAGTGTTTTTGTCACATTTATCATTCTTTAGCTGCACTTTGTTATTTAGATCTTTCAAATATGTATTTTTTAATTTAAATTTTTTATTTATTTATTTAATTTTTAATTTTTTTATATTCTTTTTTATTTAATTTTTTTTTTGCCACGTGCATTTGCTTTCCTAACTCTTCGAAAAATGTAATACGAGTGTTGAAACGGAGCTTTGAATGTTGCAGTTAAAACTTCGAAATTTGGTTATGTTGGGTATTTTTAATCAAAATTTTGCAAATTCTTCGAGTTCGCGATCTTGAACCGAAACTTGGCCTCTTTATAGGTTAAATCTACTAAGTTTATATGATCTTCGAAATTCGAAATTTGGTTATTTTGAGTATTTTTTTTTATCAAAATTCTACAAATATTTCGAGTGCGCGAATTTTGAAGCGAAGCCCTTGGTCTCTTTACAGGTTAAATCAACTAAGTTTATATGATCATCGAAATTCGAAATTTGGTTATTTCGGGTATTTTTTAATCAAAACTACAAATTTTGCGAGTTCGCTAATTTTGAACCGCAACTTGGTCTCTATAGGTTAAATCTACTAAGTTTATTTGATTTTCGAAATTCGAAATTTGGTTATTTTGAGTATTTTTTTTATCAAAATTCTACAAATTTTTTGAGTGCGCAAATTTTGAAGTGAAACTTGGCCTCTTTAAAGGTTAAATCTTCTAAGTTTATATGATCTTCGAAATTCGAAATTTGTTTATTTTGGGTAATTTTTAATCAAAACTACAAATTCTTCTAGTTCGCGAATTTTAAACTGAAACTTGGCCTCTTTATAGGTTTCAAAATCTGCGTATTAGCAAAATCTAAAACATAACAGATAACTGCAAGGTTCCAGAGATTTGTTTTGAAGGTTTTGGATGCAAAAAAATCGTGTATGCTATGAGGTGTAGAGCCTTAGTGCTTTTCGTCTTTCGAAACAAAATTCTACTCATTTTAGAAGTTCGTAAATTCTCAATCAAAACCTGTTCTCTTTACGAGTACCAAAATCTTCGTATTATCAAAATCCAGAACATGTTTCAGGAACTTGAGAGATCAAACGAATCAAAACTCTACTTATTTTCGGTGTTGGCAAAATTTCAAATGAACCGTGTACTCTCTTTTGGAGACTTTTGTCAAGTGATGGGTTCTACAAACTGCCTAATATTAAAAACTGAAACATATTTCAGGAACTAAAACTCTTGCAGAGCCTTGAACTCTTACGAGAGATTTGATTTGAAAGTAGAGAAGCTGAAAATAGAGTCCAAGTGCTCTTCGTTGTTCCAGTACTTTCCAAATTGTAATATTACATACATGTTCTCATTATATGTCAGCAAAAAATGTGCAAGTCTACAAAAAACTAACTCAACTTTTTATTTTCTTTCGTTAATTGCAGAGCTGCTGGCGGATTGAACGGTGTCGAATTCGAGGGCAACAAATTGCACGCCGAGCCATTGGACAAAAACCAACGTCGCACCAATCGTAATCAGCGCAATCCATATCCCGGTATGCCAGGACCCGGACGTCAAGCTGATTTTCCGCTGCGCATTCTTGTGCAAAGTGAAATGGTCGGCGCCATTATTGGCCGTCAAGGTATCACCATACGCACGATCACACAACAAAGCCATGCACGTGTCGATGTGCATCGAAAGGAGAATGTCGGCTCGCTCGAGAAGGCGATCACCATTTATGGTAATCCGGAAAATTGCACGAACGCGTGCAAACGCATTTTGGAAGTGATGCAACAGGAAGCCATCTCAACGAATAAAGGGTGAGTAATGGCATAAATAAGAGAACGGGTCGGTCGAGCTTCGCTATGAACTTTGAAAATAAAATTTGTCTAACCTCTTTTCTTCTCTCTCTCTTTCACGCTAACTCCCCAACTAACAGTGACATATGCTTGAAGATTTTGGCTCATAACAATCTGATCGGTCGCATTATTGGTAAAAACGGTAATACGATCAAACGTATTATGCAAGACACGGATACGAAGATCACTGTCAGCTCGATAAACGATATCAATAGCTTCAATTTGGAACGTATCATTACGGTTAAGGGCCTAATCGATAATATGTCACGTGCCGAAGCGCAAATTAGTTCCAAACTACGTCAAAGCTACGAGAACGATTTGCAAGCTATGGCGCCACAAAGCCTAATGTTCCCTGGCCTTCATCCGATGGCCATGATGTCGACACCCGGCAATGGTATGGTATTCAACCCAAGCATGCCATATCAATCGTGTCCGGGTTTCCCGATGTCCAAGACACCGGCTAGTGTGGTACCGCCTGTCTTCCCCAACGATATGCAGGAGACCACATACCTCTACATACCGAACAATGCGGTGGGCGCGATTATCGGCACCAAAGGCTCATACATACGCAGTGTCATGCGTTTCTCCAATGCCTCGCTCAAGATCGCACCAATCGACAACGATAAACCGGCCGAGCAGCAAACCGAACGCAAAGTGACGATCGTCGGCACTCCCGAAGGCCAATGGAAGGCACAATACATGATTTTCGAGAAGATGCGGGAAGAGGGGTTCATGTGCGGCACCGAAGATGTACGACTAACAGTCGAAATTATGGTGGCAAGCTCACAGGTGCGTACCAACAACAAACAATTACTTTACAATATACATTATATGAATAATGCATTTTTCTGATCACTACAGGTCGGTCGGATAATCGGCAAGGGCGGACAGAATGTGCGCGACTTGCAACGCGTTACTGGCAGCGTTATCAAGCTACCAGAGCATGCGGTGGCGCCAGCATCGGGTGGTGATGAGGAGACTCCCGTCCACATAATCGGCCAATTCTACAGCGTACAGGTGAGCGCAGGCAAAATAAAAAAAAAACAATGCAAATGTTGTTGCTATTTACGAAATTAATTGCAAACAAATTGTGTGTATTTGTTATTTTTTCAGTCGGCACAGCGACGCATACGCGCCATGATGATGTCGACAAATCCGCCACCGGTGACCAAAAAACAGAAAGCCGCCAAGGAGCAAACCGCCGCCGCCGCCGCTGCAGCAGCTGCTGCCGCTGCCGGCAGTGGGACCCAGCAGCTGCAGCAGCAGCAAGTAACACAACAGCAGCAGCAACAACATCAACTGCAACAGCAGCCGCAACAACAACAACAACAACAGCAGCAGCAGTCGCCGCCGCAGCAACAACAACAGCCACCTGCGTCAAGTCAGTAAGCCATGTGGCAAAAACCCAAAAACAAATAAAAATTATAAATGCGTTTCATACGTTTTGTTGAAACTACTTATTACATATTTTTTTATTTTTATTATTATTATTATTATTTTTTTATTAAATTAAATGCAGAGAAATGTGTATGATGATGATGTATTTAGGTTTTCTAATATACTATTAACATAATTTTTAAATATATATTGCTTTTTTAAACAACAACAACAACGCTGACAAGTCAACGTTGTGGCTGTTAATATATAACATTATTGCTGAGTATATGCTGATGACAGAAGTGATGATGATGATGAACACAAATACAGTAATGACGATTGTGGTCATGCAAAAGAGCACAGCAAGAGAGGTAAATTTCGATAGGAGCAGCAGGAAAAGCAAACTAAAATATTAAATAATTGCAACAAAACCTAAAACAACAACAAAAAATATGTAAGCAACAACAAAAAAATATATAAACAAAATTTGAAGTCCGGTAAACAACAAAAACCAACTTGAATTGATGTAAAAAATGCAAAATACACAACACACTGAAAAAAATATTGAGCAACACTAACAGCAAATAAACAAAACAAAAACAACAACACATTTGTTCGCTTTTATAGCTAAATGAAAGCACGCAGCGTCGCTATTTATAAAAACAAAAAATAAACAATTTTGCAAAATAGCCAAATTGCATAATAAATGTTGAGTGTGAACTCCGCATAAGCACCCGAACGGGTAACATCAAAAATTGAAAAAAATTAGGCCCAAATGTCAGTTGAAATGTCAGCAGAAACACACATTTGCAGTATTGAAAAAATTATAAAAAAAAGGCAGTCATAACCAAAATTCAAATACAAAATTTGTACGTGCAGACACAGTCAAAGCAGCTGAAGTACAACAACACTGAAAAAAATTAAGTGCGATAAACAGAAAATGGGCAACGTCAACGCTGCATATGATAAGTAGTGCAAAAAGAACCATAGTGGATGCAAAATTGCAGGAAACTAACAGAAAATAGTGAGAATAAGGCAAAACTCGATGAATTTGCAGGTAAAAACACAAAAATATAACCGGTAGCATTGCAGCATATATAAAAATAAAGAAATAACTTAGAAAGGGTTTAAATAATTTTTGGAAAGCAAAAATATTTCAACTGCAAAAAGAAAGAAAAATCACAGGCGTTTAAAAATATTAAAAATAAAAACAAAACAAAAAAATGCTTTTCACAATTTTTTTTCAAAATTGTTTTCAAAAATATGTACATGCATATGTACATACTACATAAAATATCAAAATAAAAAAAATATTAAAATATTTTTTTTCAACATTTTTTCCAAATTTGTTTTCAAAAATTGTACATATTTTATATGCAAACACACGATCAACACGTACTAAAATATAAAAACAAAAAAACAAAAACAAAAAAGTCCAATTTCCATTTTTTCCCTCAAATTTCTTTTTTCTCAATTTTTTTTTTTCAAAAATAATTATATGCAAACACATACTAAAATATAAAAGTACAAAAAAAAAATATTTTTTGACATACAATTTTTTTAATGATTTCAAAAACATACGAAAACACGCGTTCTGTTTATCTAATATATAAAAATAAAACACAATTAAAATTAAAACAACAAAACAAAATTAATTTTCGAAAAAAAGTTTCCAAAATTTTCAACTTATTTGACTTAAGTGACAAGATAACACATTAAAAACAAAATTAAAAGCTATTATAATATTGTGCAACGTGTGGCAAGAACGTAAAAAAATAAAAATCAGAAATCATTCGACGATAACCGTTATAAATGCGCTATTAACGCAAACTAAATTGAGCAAACTTCAAAAATCAAACCGCAATAACTGTTCTAAAATAAATAACGAAAAATATACGGTTTCACAAAAAAATATACAAAAATAAAAAAATTTTATAAAATTTATGTGAAAGTGAGAAGAAATCACTTGCAGAAAATAGTGACGGAATAATGCTTAAACTCAAATAATACTTGCTTAAGCATATGCAGTGTACGTTGTGGCATAAAATCGTTAAAAAAAAATAGTTTTTAACAAAAATTTGGCAAGACTTAAAAAAAAACAATAATGCAAGCAATTAATTTTTGCAAAAAGTATAATAACAAATTATTATTTTTGCACGCAACGGAAATAAATCCGACGTATTAAGGAAGGAAATAATTTAGACACACTAAAAATTAAATATTTCAGCTAAATATATTTTGGTAAAATTGCAAGAATTTGTGTGAAAAAATTAGCAAAAACTGGCAATTAAAAACTCAGTTGCTTGCACAAGGGAAATTTTCTTCAAAGCCTTGGCAAAAATGAAAAATCAATATAGAAGTAAGCGTGCTAATGCAAAATTAAGCAGACTACATAGAAATTGCAGGCACGTGTGGCAGTGAATATTTTTTTTTTTTTTTTCAAAAACATATTAAAATTAAATTTAATTAAAAAAAAAAAACAAATATAATAATAAATAATATAATTAATTTTGATATTTTTTATTTGCATAACAACTTTGAAAAATAAAAGTTTTGCAAAAATTTTGGTTTAAAAAAATAATAAAAATAAAATTTAATTTCATAAACTAAAAATAAACAAAATTACAAAAAAATAATATTAATTTTACAATATATTTTTTTTATTTACATAACAACTTACAAAAAATAAAAGATTTGTAAAATTTGCAAAAATTTTAGTTAAAAAAATATATCTAAATATAATTTAATTTCAAAAAACAAAATTACAAAAATTCAAATTAATTTGATAATATTTTCGTTTTTATCTGCATAACAACTACCAAAATTAAAAGATTTGCAAAAATTTTGTTTTATTTTTATAAAAACTTACAGAAATTAAAAATTTTTCAAGTGTAGTATTTCAATTTATTTACTGCAAAATTACTACGCATGCGCTGCCACACTTTTTTTACCGTCACACTTAATATTTTATTAGTAAACTAACTTTACTACAAAAAAAAAACTTTAATCCGTCATAATTTTGAGCGACACGCGAAAAATCAGCGAACAAAGCGCAAATGTGTTCCTACAAAATTTAGTGGTAAAACAAAAACATAAAAAAATCGGCAAAGTAAGCAGTGAAATTGCTGTAACTTTGTGTTGCTAGCGTCAGCCTAGTAATATTACACTAACTCAACCGAAAGTAACTACTTGAACAACTAGTTCCATTGAAAAAGTTTCTACATATTTAAATTGTTTTTGCGTCTAGTGAGAAATGTTAATTGCGTTTGCCTTGAAACGGTGCTGAAATGTTTTAATTTCATACAGACTAGTATGAGAAATGTTGTTTAATATGAGTATAATAATTAAAGTAAAGTAAATAATTTTCACGTAAATTTTTATTTTATATATACACACACATATATTGTTTGTTTTTGTTTTCTTTTTTTTAATGCAATTGACAGTTACAATAAATACGCTACGCTAATTGCTTACCTAAAACACAGTTAGAGCGCTGAAATGAGAAAAATATAATAATAATTAATTAATTAATAAAAATAATAGTTTAGAATTATATTAATTTTGTTAAATGTTAAATATGTTTTCCGCATTGCCTTAAGCATTTTTTTTATATTCACTATTCAAATAGTTTCAGCATTATTTACAATATAAATAATTATATATTATACATACATACACACATGCATATAACTGTCATATGAAAAGTAACTGTAAAATATAGTGTACGCTGTAGCAAGTGGTGGCAATTAGACGTTAAAAAGTAGCAGCAAGAAAATAGTTAAACCAAACAAGACACTTACTTACACTTAGTAAATTTATTAATGAGCAGCAAACAATCAAACAAACAAAACAATCAACTTGCATGCCAACAAGCCAATAGTTTAATGTGAAAAAATAAGGTTTTGTTTTTGTAAACCATAGCAGAAATATAATAGATTTTGCAAAGCAAAAACAAAAACAAAATAAAAAAAATATTTTTTACCGCAATTTTTACTAGTAACTACAGTAGTGTGCAGACAATAGCCCGAGTTAATGCAAAATGAAGTACCCTATAATAGTCCTTTAACTACCTAAATAGCCAAGCTGAACTTATTGTATTTTTTTTTCTTAAATAAATATATAACAATAGCATATACATACTTACATTTAGGCATAAATAGTTTATTAAACAAATGTATAAACAAAATAGCGCCGTCTAAAGACACATTTACATACAATCACACATATTTGTACATACATACAATAAATACATATATGTACATACATAGCCACAATTTTACATACATACAGGCAAGCATAAAACCCATAGTGTATGAAATAAACAAAAACAAAAAATACAAAAAAAATTAAATAAAAATAATTTATTGCAAGTTTGCTAAACATATTTAATAAATATACCAATACAATAGCGTACAGCAGCAAATTACTATATTTAATTACTTGAAACTACACAATAACAATATTTTAACGAAATATATTTTCTATTGTTGTAATCGTTTACTACATAATATTAGCATATGCAGTACATAAATACAAAAAATATAAACAAACAATTAAACTAAATAATTGATTACTGTTATTCAGTGTAGCTAATGCATTAATTACTTTTTAAGTACAAATAGTTTCGAATTTTTTGCTATGAAAAATTTAGTTAACCAACGGTAATTGAAACTATTTGCATGCGGGGGTTAATATTTTGCAAAAAAAAAAACTTTTTACGTTCTTAAAAAATATTAATTTGTAAAAAAAAAATTGACAAAAGCTTGCAATGAATCGTTAAAAAGGAATAACTAATTTTTTCTTTGTTTTACCAATTTATATTAATAACAATTTATAACAAACAGAAAAACATGCTGGCAATACGCTAAAACAACTTTTTTCGGCAAAAAATTTCAAAATTTTTCAAACAAAAAAATACGGAATTTGCATTGGTGCTAACGGTTGCGTTGATAGGAAGGAAAAAAATAATAAAAAAATCTAAAAAAATAGCTATTCAAACCATTGATTGTGTCACTAGCATTATTACAGCACGACAATTCAATTTGTTAACGATTTCCACATATTATTATTTTTTTATTATTTAAAATTTATTGCCATATTATTATTTTTCAATAGTCGTATAGCGTAAACTGAAATGCAAAACAACGTGTCATCAAAAAAAATCGAAAATCGCCGACAGCTATAATAACCAATATATAACCAAAACACAATTTTATTTCAATATAAGTGGTTCTGTTATAACGTTTTTCTTTCGCCTGTAATCTAATGAAATGTGATGTTACGTTATTTTGCATGACGATATGTACTATTGTAAAATTTCAAGCTTCCGCTCTCAGATATAACCAAAATATAACCAAAACATAACCAATATATAACCAAAAGATAACCAACCAAGCGAAATTCGTAGAAAAACAATGATAAAACCTTTCGGCTAAACGCATAAACAAAAATCTCAAAATTATCGATAAAAAAATGAAAACATTACAGCAAATTTCAGGCAAATTTTGCGAAAAAATATTAAAATTGCAAGCATATTTAGCGATAAAAATAACATTACAAAAAATTGCTGGCAACAAGAAATTACTACTAATTTTATTTTCTAATAAAAGGGTGTTTTCGAAAACAAAAAATTGTAAGAACTAAAAATGCTGCAAAAGTGTTGTTGTAAAAGCAAAAGATGTTAATGTTGAATAAAAACGAAAAAAGGGATGATTGAATTAACGTAAATAATTACCTCAATATAAGTGCATTATCTTCTTATTATAAAGGAAAATAAAAGTAAAAATAAAATTAATAAAATTTAAAATACCACGAAAACTCAATATAACAAGAACAAAGCTAAATAAAAATTAATAATAAAAAACAAACAGTTTAGAACTCCAACACAAATTATGCGAAGTAAAAACTTGAGAAACTAATAAAAAAAATAACAGAAAAAACCGTTATCAAACGTAATTGATGAAATGAAAACAGTTGTATAACAGAAAAAAACCGTTATCAGGCATAATTGATGAAATGAAAACAGTTATATACAGACATTTAGTGTATATAAACATTGTCTGCTAAGGAATGCGCCAAATTGGACAACAACAAAATTTAAATCTAAAAAATGCATATACATAAAAACCAACAACAAACAGCATATTATAAAAAAATAAAAACCGGAAATACACTGAACGACTTTAAAGTTATCGTTAAAAGTTTAGCAACTGCAAAGCGAATTCAAACGCATATTTAATAACGGTAAATAATTTACTGTCTACAATTATTATAAACAAGTTATCGGCAACTTAACAACAAATGCGCATATCAATCAAATTTAAACGCATGAAATTTAAGCAAAAAATTGCAAGCATACAAGAATACAACAAAAAAGTGTCGATCACAAACAGCGCAAGTCACAAATAGCCAGGACATAGAACAAAGCTTAATGTGAAAAGAAAACCACACAATCGTTGCTTAAACGATAAATGTCAAATTATGGAAAAAATAGGCGACACAAACACAGAACCAATGTAAAGAGCGGTGAAACGGCGCTGTAGCGAAATTGCAATGAAAAGAGCGGCGAGCGTTACTCAAAGTGGCGGCCAAGTTAAATGCGCAGCAAAAATTACGTGAAACAGAGAGAAATTGCTAGTGTAAAGGTATAAAAAGCAACAAAAATCACAAATACGCTGTTTTTTTCAGCTGACATTTTACGCGCGTGCAAATTTTCAGTCGCTGTCGCTGAAACAGCTGATTTTTTGAAACGCGCGCTTTGCTCTTTGCATTAGCATAACTCGTTGGCGGCATGTGGCATTTCGCATTGTGCCGAAATGCAACGCTGTTTTGCGCATTTGATAACAACCTGTCGCTGCAGCATGCGTTTCACTGTCACTTACGCAAAAGAAGCCATTTACCCGCTTCACAACCAATTCAAAGAACAGAGCAAGCAAAAAAACAAAATACAAAAATCGAATATACCAAAAAACAAAAAGTTCTAATACTAAAGATTTTTAAAGTTTGAAGCATGAGAATTGAGGAAAATATATTTTCGCGTGAAGTAAGAAATCAACTTATTTTTACTAATATATTACTGTTCTATGGGTAGAGCGATTGCAAGCTAACGCGTGCAAACGCGGTGAGCAAGCGAAACTAAAAACAAAAAGAAATGCAACAAGCGTGTATGTAGTGAAACAACAATAAAAACAACAACAAACAATGTTGCATCATGACTACGCCAATTTCGCGAGATTCAAATTGAATAGAGTGTGTATATAATATTTTGTAGGTATAACTTTTATATATATATTTTTAAAAAATATATATTTATAAAATTTACGATAAATATATAAGATTTTGTTGAAATTGTTTTTTTCTCGCTCATTATAACTAAGAAACCAAAAAAAAAAAACATGCATACATACATACTTACAAGAACAAAACGAATGAGCTGAGAAACTTGAGTAAATTGAAACTAAACTGTTTTTATGCGGAAAATGTACGGGTAATATTTATATTGTAGGCTATATTTTCTTTAATATATTATATATATTAAGAAAAAACTGAATTAGGCAGCGAGTTCAAGGAAGAACAAGTCAAAGCGTGGGCAAAGTTTGCACAAAACTACAAAAAGCATTTCAACCGAAAAACAACTAAATTTGCGAAAAAACTATACATTAAAACAAAAAAAATATGAAAAATACTGCATATAAAATAAATAACTAACAAATAGCTAGGCGCTATGTCAAAAAAGAAAACTAAACAACAAAAATCAGCTGTTTAGCTGTAAAACGCTTAAACGTCAACGACATGCGCGCCTATGACCAACCAACAGTGACAACAAACCCAGCTAGTAACGCCAACAAAAACATGCCCGACACGATTTTGTCCAAACTTTACGACTGCGTTAGAGTTAAAAAAAAGTATGTAAGGCAAAGTTTTACAAATATTTGCATTTCGAAAAACAAATTTAAAAAATACTGCATAGATTTCCTAGAAATCGAAAGCACATTTTACAAACTTATACGAGTATACAAAGTAACTTTGGTGTATAAAAAAAAGAAAATCATACAAATATTTCGAAAACATTTTTTTCGAAAGGCAACTTATAGATATTATTACAAAAAAAATTAAAGAAAAGGAAAGTTATGTTGTGAGAGCGTAAAGCGCACGTACATATTAAATTATGAAATAAAAATTAATAATAATACTACGTAGTACGCGTTTGCTGGCATTTATAGGTGGTGAAACCAAGATTTATTTATTAGTATTTAGAGGCTATATTTATATCGTTTTTCTGCAAAGAGCGGAGCGTGGTAATGGCAAAATGTATGAAGAATTTCAAAAAAAACTGCACAGTAAGCTAAAATGTATACAAAACTAAAACTGCTTTTTATGAAAAACTATTTTTTTTTTTTTGAAATTTAGAAAAAAAAAACTTTCTATGCACTAATAAGTGATAAATATTGACAAAAAGTATTTTTTAAGCAACAGCACTTTTTTCACTTTCACACTTTTCAATATGCAAAACACAAAGATCTATGCTTTAAATATGTTCCCAGCTTAAGCTTTGAATGTGTGGAGAACAAGCTGTGCATGCCAACGTAATATTTGACAGTTTGCGCAAACTGTTGGTTTGACTGAAAAAATGCAGTGAGACATAAAGTTGTGTTGTGAAAAGTAATGCAAAACAAAAATAGGCGTGCACATGTTTTTATAAAAGCAGCAAGCTGACGATTGTTTAAAATTGTTATTTAGCGGTTGTGAACGGTGCCAAGTACTGATAAAATGTAAGTTTGCTGAAATTTGTTGAAAATTTTCGTTGATTTAAAAGATGTTGAAAATTTTAATTATTTCTACAAAAAAATAAAATTTCTATACAATTCATGAAAAATTTGAAGCATTCTATATGCTATTTAAAATAAATATTCTAAATAGTAAAGACTAAATTTTAATTGCACTATAATATTAATTGAAAATGTTTGTCTTACAAAATTAATATTTTTATTTGCAACAAAATTTCACTTGCATTATTTTATTATTTATGCGCACAGCTCTTGAAAAAATAACATTTTTTTGTTTGCTTCACACAACTTTTGCCGTTAACTGCCACATATTACAATTCAAACAGCGCAATCAGCTGTTTGCTGACAGCTTTCGTTTTTGTTGTCATTTTAATGACAGTTTTAAACACTTTTTGCACAATTTGTTTGCGATAGGCAATGTTATTCTCTTACGCATAGTTTTTTATGTAATTTCAACAGCCAAATATTTGAATATAAGCATTTTTTCGCTCACTTAACGCCATCATGCAGAGTCGTGTAGAATTTTATGAATTTTCAATTATAGAAACGTACAAAAACGAGTACAAAATATAATTATTTAAAAACAATACGAAATTTGAATTTTTTCTAAATGAAAAAAAAAACTATATATAATAACAGTTAGTTTATAGTAAGTAGGAAAGCAGAAAGCGTATACACTTTTTAGTATATTTGGTTGATATAAAACAGTACATACATATAACTGTACTTGTTAAGCAAGTTGAATGCAAATAATGAAAAACGTATCAATATAGCAACAACAAACAAAAGTCAGACATTCACTGCATAAATACTAATAAAAATTTTAAAGCAAGAGGAAATTAAGGAAACCAGCCTAGAAACGCAAAGCATAAAAACAAGCAGGACAGCAAAGAGTATGTGACAGTTAAGAAAATATTCGAAAACCGCAAACACACAGAAACGCTAAAGAAATT
The DNA here is from genome assembly GCF_016617805.1 of Bactrocera tryoni. NCBI lineage: Eukaryota > Metazoa > Arthropoda > Insecta > Diptera > Tephritidae > Bactrocera > Bactrocera tryoni. The sequence continues at coordinate 73,435,770 of NC_052502.1, read as the reverse complement.
TATATCTATGAGGTAGAACAAACCCATGTAAGGCCCAACCTGACAAAACGATAATTACCAAGACAGCAGCGACAGTAATGCAACTGTACCGAAATTGACAAAACAGCACTTGCTGCTTTTTGAGAGCGTTGAGCGCAATGTAGACAATGTTTCAGGCGTTGCGTTAAAGAACGATTTGAACAAAAAACTCTTAGCAAATAAAAGCAGCAAGTAAAAACACACGCCAAAAAAACATACAAAAAATATACATACAGCGTATAAAGAAAGTAAAAATAAATTTAAAATAACAAATATTAAATAAAGAGTAAACCAATAAAGGCAAAACTGCGACTAAACTGTAAATGTATATTTACAGGTTTGGTTTTACAAAAATAATTTGTAAACAAAACATAAAAAACAAACAACTAAAACAAACGTGTTTTCTACACTGCCCAAATCAGGAAATTTTTATTATTTTGAAAATTAAAAATACATAAATGATTGCATTTCAAAGATAAAAGCTTACTGAAACGAGAAAAGTTGCTAAAAACAATTAAACAAACAACAAAAAAAAAATAGAAAAATACAATAAATGTTTTGATGTAAGAACACTTATAAAACACTTATATGCTGTAACAACAGATTTGAAATAAGCAAAATAAAACATAATGCATGCAAAAAATGAAAAATATTAATTAAACAAAATTAATTTTAAACCTAAATGTTTAGCTAATAAGTTTAAAAGCATACAAAACGCATATAACTTAAACAAAAACATAAGAATTAACACAACAACTCTGTTAACACCGAGGTAGTAGTAAATAAAAACGAAGCAACACAAAACAATAATATAAATAACAATAATAAAATATCAAAAAAAAAATATATGAAAAGCATAATTGAGATAAAATGAAAAGTAAAGTCAGGAAACAGCAGTAAGTTATGTAACAACAACACATTTATACAAAAATCATAAGAACTTAAATTATGTAAAAATATATTTACAGTTTTGGTTTGAAATAAGTACTAAGCACAGCATAATAATAGAGCTGGCAGCAAAAATAAAATTTAAATTGCAAACAGTAAGTAACAGAAAGTAAAATAAAATCAACAAAACTGCTTAAAATAACACAAAACGTAATTTTGTCAAATTTGCAAACAAAAAACAAAAGTAAATAAATTATAAAAAATAATTGAACAAAAAGCAAAAATCAAAACATTTAACAGTTTACAAATAGCAGCAGTTAAATTTCATAGCAACCAAGGAAAAACCGAAATTAAGCGTTTTACAACTCTAAACACAGTGTAATTTACAGCATATTTGTGTTGTAAACGCGTCATAATGCATTACAATTAGAGACAGCTGGAAAAAATATAACGGCAAATTGTATTTAGCGCTTTAAAAATTTCTTTTTCACATTTTGCAATAAACGAAATGCTGCGCGTAAAAATATACATATGTATATGTACTACATTTAAGCTACAATATAAAAACTAAAGAAAAACAAAACAATTAAACACTGTAGCAACATGTTGCAAGAGTATCATATACCAACCAAAAACAAAAAAAAATACAACAGCTACACATACAAACATAAGGTGGCGTAAATCTTTTCTTAACATTATATGCGCTAAAATTTTAATTATTGTATTTTTGTCAATTGTAATGTATGCACATAAATACTAACAAAACCTACACATAGTTGGCTACATTTTGCAAACATCCATATTTTTTGCGATTTTTTTTTTTAATTTTATTTTGCTTATTATTTTTTATGAATTGTAATAGCCACGTAATGCATGAAAATGCGTGTAAAATGTTGGCGCGCCAATTGCCTGGAGACTGAACTACATTTTATTTAATTGACGCTGACAATATTTTGCACATACATTCATGCACACATCAAACCACAAAAAAATTACATATACAGTTAAATACATACAAAAACAAAATATATAATATATATACTAGATACATATTACCACATACTATATAAATGTAATAAATAAACAAAATAATAATTTTACATAATAAAACAATTATATATAAAAGCAAACGCATACAAGAAAAACAAAAAAAAAATAAAATAATAATATTAAATTAGTGTTATGAATATAAAAAACAGACATATTTAAATATGTTTATACAAATTCTCCTATATTTTGTATGTTTACTTTAATAATTAAATATTACGTAATTAAAACATAGAAATTATATACAAATAAAAGGAAAATTAGATATTTTTTTCTATAACTTGACATCTATACTAAACATACATATATAAAAAAGCGCATTTTTTAATAATAATTTGCTATTTAATTAAAAAGGCATAAAGTCAGCAGAAAAGCCAGAAAAATTGTCAAAAAAAAAAGTTAAAGCAAATAGTGTTGATTAACAACAAGCAGCAAGTAACGGTATTTTGTCAAAAGCAAACAACTATAAAAAACAACTGTTAAACAACAATTTCAAAAACTGTCAATGTAAAGTTTAGTTGTTGCAAATAACACTATTGGCTAAAAATTAAAATAAAAAAATAATAATCAACCGAAACATACGATTATCAACGATTTTTATAATTCGCATGTTTACTTCTTTAACGTAAACACTATATATATTTGTTCTGATTTAATATTTTATAACAAAACGTATTTTGCATTTACAAATAACGTTCAAACCAACAAAAAAAATATACAAAAATAATAAATAGCTATAATATTGTAAACCCTTTATGTATATTAAAAACAAAAAACACAAAAACAACATAGTTATGGAAAAAATATTAATATGCAAAGATATGTATGTAACTATATAAACAAGCATTGCAACTATAATGAAAGTAATAATAGTTAAAGCAGTGGGTGGAAGTGGAGCTGGTTAAAATCAAAACTCATAAGTAATGTTGTACAAATTGCACATGCATACATACATACACACACATTTGTGTTCGTGGGCAACGCGCATGCGTTCGTATATTCGTGTATTTACATTAGCTTGCAAGAGTTTGCAACGTATACGAACAACTGGCGTTTGTCGCTGCAACTTGGCATGCGTGCCTTGTTAAAGTTTCGGTTTTACGCAACTCCACCGGCGCGTTGTACGGCGACGTAGCGCCGGCTAACGGTTTCTCTGTGTGATAGTAGTTTATAATTAAAGCCGTTTGCGGGTGTGCGCATGCGTACAACGCGCTGCATTAATTTTAATTGAAAATATATCAAGTTTATATAATATTATGTTTATATATATTTTTTTAATACACGTCTGAACTAAATAACATTAACTTATTTACTATATACTTTACTTACTATTATAAAATAAATATTACCAAGTTTTTTTTTTTTAATTTACTTATCCGAAGCATAAGCATCCATGATAACTTATGTATGAAATAAAATATTTGGTTTTTCATTTGTATTTATAAACAATACTTGCGCATTTTCTTTTCTTCATAAAAAAATTAGCTATATTTTACTTTTTATTAATATTAAGTGTTTGCTTTTTCAAATTGTGTTTTATTTTTTTTTAACAAAACTACGAAATACAAAAAATGTAGCGTAAACAATTTAATATATATTTCTTATTGCTCTAAAATGTTTTTTATTGTTTTGTGCGAAAATTATTTGTGAGTCGGAAAAGTTAAAATTATTAAGCAACGTACAATGTAATTGAAAGTAAAGTAGTTGTAAATTGTATTAAATGCAATTGTAGTGGGGGACTAAAATGTATGATTATGAAAAGAATTAATATATTATGATTATTATTTTTATTTTTTATGAAGATTATAATACAAAAGAAACGTTGAAAACTAAATTTACGCTAATTAAGTAATGCTATTTAAATGCAAAAATATTTAAAAAAAAATACAAAAAAATCGTAAAACACAAAAAACTACAGAATTAAAAGATTTGTTTTTGTGTAAAAATCTTATATATTTTTTGTGGCTAAAAAAAATATAAGAAAAAAACGAAAAACTATGACTTTTTATTTTAATATTTATTTCAATTTTTGCATTGAATACTGATTTTTTACTAAGGCAAGTATTATTTTTTTACGTGAATTGAATACTGATTTTTTATGAAGGCAAGTATTATTTATTTACTATTGCATTTTTTATTGGATTTAATTGGACAAGTATTATTTTTGTTTGCAAAAGTAAAGGAATTTATGTTTATTGCTGTGCACACATACGTACTTTTATTATTATTTAATTAATTTCACTTACACACACGTTTGCATAAAACTTATTTTATTTGGCAAACAATAATTTCGATCAAAACAAATAATAACAGCAGTGCAACCGCCGTATTACAATATTTCTGTAAACCGAACAGTTAACAACAACAGTTTGCACCAGCAGCCATTTTGGTCATGAAAAACGCGTTGTAATGCACACGCGAAATGTACAATTTGCAGAAAATAGAAATTATTAAGGTTTTACTCATCCACTGCAGTGTTTGTATGCAATAAACGCAGCAAATGCACTCACTTGTATTCCTTTATGCAGCTACAATTACAGCACACATTACACAATTTACACTTAAGCTACGTATTAACTGATATCGCGTTGCTGATAAACACAACAGCACTATAATTGAAAACACTTGCACACATTTCAGTTATTACTATTTTGAATATACAATACGTTTATTTCAGTTATTTCCGGACAAACACGACTTTTTGACACAACAACCACTTCTAACAACTGCAGCACAGAATTTAAATGTCAGTGATGTCATGCCAAACAATAGTATTGATGACATGCTGTTATCGATAAACATTTAGCAACAGTTGGTACTCGTTAACCAAATAGAGAATAAACAAAACAAATGGCGAAAAATAATAGAAAACTATTATAATAAAGCATGATATAAGCATAAATAGAAATAAGAAAACAAATTAAAATTAAAAGTGAAAAGTTTTCTGTTTATCAAAAAAATTCTAAAAAGAAGATTTAATGGAAGAAATGCGAAAAAATATATACATGCATATAAAAAACAAATTGAACAGAAATATGCTAAATAATGTAAATGTGTGTAACGTCGAAAAACATAATATAGAATTTTAAAAAAAGTAAATGAGAATGAAATAAATTAACTACCTCAAGGTCATATGTATTAAATAAAATTGATATAGTAAAACAAAGAATTATACAGTGGATAACTATTTATGGAAAAACGAAAACAAAACAAAAATACTAATACTATATAAAATATTAAAGGTACACCTAAACCAAACAAACCCAACAATAAATGTCTTTGAGCTGCATTTATAGTGTTATTTACATGAAACTATATACATATACAAAAGAAACAACTACATTTATATGTATGTATTTGACAAATATTTATGTCAAAAGGCCCCAATATATACTTACATATATGCAATAAAAATTTATAAAAATTGAGAAAAAAATATATTTCATGTATTTATTTCGTTTGCGCTAAATGTAATAAGAAGTATAACATTCAGTTGCTATTGAAACAAAAATAACTAAATTTTTACTTTGTATTCCTATTAGCTATTATGTAGTAGAAAACGCAGCTAGTTTCAAAATATATACACGGGCAAACTTAACTCCATCCAAATTTGCCAGTTCTACGAGGCAGCAACAAGAAACTAACTATGCAGTAAAAATTGCTAAACAATAAAATTACTGAAACATACTGAAGATAAACTATAAAATTTCTACGTCCAAATACATACATACATGCGTGCGAACTAATTTTGAACTATCGTATTAGTAAAAAACTACATATTCATATGTACAATATGTGCACATAGATCCTTTAAAAAACAGCCAAATCGAAAAAATGTTTATAATTACACTGTTCTCACAAAAAAGCAGACAAATTCGTAGTATCACAATACTTAAATAATAGAAAAACGCTATTAGAAACTCATAAACAACTCAATAACTGTGGAATCGAAACTGTATTTTACATATGTATAGTAAAAATATAGCTGTATTTCAAAGCATGCACGAACCGCCAGCAAGAAGTTTAAAATAGCAAAACAAAATAGCCAAATCTATAGCAAAATAAAAATAAATACCACGCATATATAAAAAAAGATAAAATATTTAAAAATAATTTGCAGGTGTCAACGAAGCAACTGAAACGCCAATACAGCAGATTTAATAAACAATATATAACAATAAAAATCAAAAAAAGTAAAAGTACTTACTAAAATGCCAAACTGTACTGAATCATTCATATACAAATGTATTAACTATTAACAAACAACAAAATATTATTGCATATTTAGTCAACTATACTGAAGATAAACTAGCCGCATATTCACTAAATCATATGTCTCCCGTGAAAATCAAACAATATTAATGAAAACATAGCAAAAAAAATCCTAAATACATACATACATTTATAGTAACTAAACACATATTCAAAACACACCAAGCAGCATAACATTCTTAAAAAAATTAAAAATTATCATTACACGTATTATGGCTCATTGTTTTTCAGCAAAGCGCAATAACAAAATTAAAGGTATCATTAACAATTGTTAAAAACATAGCAAAGATCTTAATTGTAATTAGATTTTGTGTCTAAATGTCTGCAGCAAAACTATATTAACCACAATATGAGCATATATTTAAAAACACTTACAGCATTGCGAGCAAAAACTACTTGTATGTTTACAAAGGAACAGTAAAATATATGTATGGAAATTGTATTGTATTTGCAAAAATTTATTTAATAAAGTACATAAGAAAATTACACACACGCGTCTTTTATTTGAAAATGATTTGTGTTGTGGCATGACTCTAACGCCGACACTCTGATTTATATGTACAATCGTATATATGTACATACATATGAAAATATTCACTTTCAGTACACACACACCCTTCATAAATTGCAAAACGCCATTATATGCACTCACCTGTTATCCCTAGCGCAGCACTAACAACATGTAACTGTAAAAATTGCAGGTTATAACACGATTTGCGCCGAGGACACTTGCATGAGTTTGCACTTTTATGTTACAAATCAACGCATTGTAGTTGTACACATGCACACTTTATTTACAAACACTTGCACACACTTTTGTTAATATTATTTTGTATAAGCAATACGTTTAAATATGCTATTTCCCGGAAAACACTTTCGACACATAAAACGCTTCCACAAAATTCAAACGACAGTGATGGTGGTTAGGGTAAGCACACTGAAAATTCGATTGATTGCTGTTATCGATTATGAGAATTTAAGTAAATGGTGCTTTATACGTATTTATTTAAAAACAAATATTAATGTTTATATTTATATTATAAATTAAGCAAATTCTTTAATTTAATGCTATATATTACTATATATTTATGTACGTAGATAACTTATTGTGTTTTTATAAAATAAAAAATTGTTTATGCTATTTCAAAGTTTAAAGGAAGGAATGGGTAGGTTTTAGTTAACTTTTCAGTTAGTTTTAAGTTACACGCACTTATATTTATATTTAAACTTGTTATTTTAAAAAAGTATTATGGATATCCGGTAGCTTATCGAAAAACAGCAAGCAGGAAATGGCTTCTCCAAACACAGAGTTGCATTTAAACACAATAGAAACATTTTAATATTCCTTTTTAAAGTAAAATAATAAATAAATTTTTGCAGTTATCACAATAGTTATAAAAACGTTGGTTTATTTAAAAATGTATTATTCAAAACAATAAACTTAAAGACAGAACGCGTTAAATTAAATAAATAAATATTTAACAACAGTTAATTGTATAAACAATAAAATGGCAACACCACATGTGGAACGCATTCGTGCGCTAATCAGTCGAACGCAAACAGTCGGCAGTCGGAAGCGACGGTAGTAATTTAGCAGCTGTGTTTTCAAAGTGCTCTTTAGGTGTGCAGTATTTTTTGAAATTTTCTTGATAGCTGGTTATAAATAACTTAAATTTATTTAGGTACAAGCGAAAAATGTATAATATTTTAGTGCAACGTTAATATGTACACCGCTTACCAGATATATACTACGCTCTATTGTGTAAATTGAAAATTGAGCTACGCGAAAAATCGATGCAGCTGTTACGTATGTTTGTGTGTGTGTGTATTAAAAAAGCGCTGGAAAGTACAATGAAAACAAGCCGGCTTTCAAAAAATACCAACTAAATAAACACAAAACAATTGTCACAGCGGAAAAGTGTTTGTCAATTTTCTCACTATTTGTTACTTAAATACATATGTATGTACATACATACATGTATTTGCATACATTGGTATGTGCAGAAGTGTGTACAATTGAAAAATGCCACAGTGAATAGTGTACCTAATTTATTTTTGTTGTGTTTTCAACCATTACATGTATAAATATGTCTGTGTTTGTGCAGCGATGTGCGATTCTGCACCCTCCCATTTGGCGGCATTTAATGTTTTGCTATAATTTTCCGCTTTTAGCTTTGCGCCCTTCACGTTGCAACCGCCATATATTCAATATATATTCTTAATGTGCATCCCTTCTAACGCCGACATCGGTCCCTTGCCGGTCGTTTCCTTTTTGGTTGCGCTCCTCCATTGTCGATAATTGCTTTATGCTGGTGTGAGTTTGTTTTCTTTTTTAATGCAACAGCATTTCGATATTGCATACATACATTTGTTGTGTATTTCTTAAAATTGTCTACATAATTTTATCGCTTTGCTTTGAAGCTTCCATAATATTGTTTATTAACGTTCTCCGCCACAATTGAATAATAATTTTCGCTCTAGAATTGCTTTTTTAGTAATGTAGGTAGCATTTTCGTTTATGTATGTATATGTTAATAATAAAAACAATTTAGTTACGTTATATACTCGAGGGTGTGGAAAAAAATAAAAGGAAATATATCGACAGCATTTTTGTAAAATTCACGTAACATAAACAATTAAAACGGTGAAATTATAAAAATTCGATCTACCTTGCATCATTTCCGTAATACTACTATAGATTGAACGTAAGCACATATATGTACATTGTGTTTATTTTTTCTAGCTATGCTTTGTAGTAGTTATATTCTTTTAATGGATAATACTGCAATATTCTGGGAGCTTTAAGCGTCGCTGGAGATCCACCTACGAGCAATAGATTCCGGCTCCTTTTCCATTAGCCATTGCGTCTATAACTATATAAACCTTAATATATTATAACTAAAATCTTAGGCACTCAAGCTGCCATTTCAAAACGTCTAGAAGCCGTCTAATATATTCAAAGAAACGGATATTGGGTGCCATATGAGTTGAAGCCAAGAGATGGTGATTTTGCATGTCAGAAATGCTGCTTGTTTCTAGTGCATAGCAAAGCGACAATTCAGGCAATCTGTAAATATCATCTTGGACTCCGTCATCCCAGGGATAGAAGGAAACGAAAAGGCAGACGAGTTGACCCGTTAGGGGGCAGCCAGGAACACAATTCCCTAAGCTGCACCAAAACCATTTAACTCTAGACTAGATAACATCTCCTATCTTGGAGCACTAGCCACATAGGACACACCACAAAGATAGTTTGGACTAGTATTGATAGTAGACAGACGGAAAAGCTACTACTTCTAGACAAAATGAAACTTAGTAACATTGGAGATGCCATCACAGGGCAGGTACCGTTAAAATCCCATCTTCAGATAATAGGTAAAGTAAATTTGGCGGAATGCAGAATACGCGCACCGGCCAACACAGATAGCTCCCAACTTAGGAGACATTGGGGTGAAAAAACGAGGTTTTTTTTACCAAAATAACTGAATTGCTGGATTAGTCTTAATTGTTTACTGGCAATACATGGGTTAGCATTCACATATACTTTTTCCTTTATGAAAAGCCTCAAGCATATTTTATAGCAGCAAATTCTCTTATAATTGATTTTAATATTTTTCAGCAATAACTTATTTTTGTGGACTATACAAATGTATATACTCAAGCATATGCAGCAACAATGCAAATATGAGAGAGTTGCATAAAAATCGATAAAATGTGTGAAGAGCAGTAAAGTGTTTCCAAAAGAACATGAGTAACGGGAAGTGTAAACGCAACTGCATGACCTGCGGCGCATAGTAAAACTGAGAGCAGACAAAAAACCACAATTCCTATAAGAAAAGTGCAATAAAAAAGCCAAAAAAGTGCAACAATGTTTAAATAATAGTCAAATGAAGCTCGCAATAACCACAACGAACTGAGATAAAACACAAATCGACATTACAAATTTTTCACTTGGTCCTCAAACGTACTTATGCCTGTGTTTATTAACAACTGTTAAGCACAATTTACTTAAAACACAACGAAATTGCATTGTCAAAGCGTAAAATATAAAAATAGTGAAAAATAAACAAGAAAATAATGCTAATTAAAGTGAAATATAACGCATTAAGTGAAAGCACAAGTTGTAAATAAAACTAAACACAAATAGTGTGTAGCGCACAAACCTGCATTAAAAACTTATTTGTTTCATAAACTGCAAAACATTTACATCTGACTTCAAAACAAATGAATTTTACACAACGTTGAACGTTTAAGTGCACAAATAATTAAAATAAATAATAAAAATAACACGCGCGACGTAACTGTCGCAGTTTATAACAGGCCACCATCTACGTAAACAAGCTGCTACGTCTTAACCCGTAAGCCGTTAGACACAGATTCGCATTTTTGCCATGACCTCTTACGTGGAGTTGTTTGTTTTGTTCCTGCTCTTGATGCTGCCCTTTCCGTTCTTCTACGAAAACAGTCATATGTTTCGTTACTATCTGAAATTTTTCATCTACTACGGCATTGTGTCATTCAATTCGCTGATCCTTATACCGGCATTCCTGTTACGACCGTTCGATGTGCGAAATTTGCTGTAAGTATAAACAACAATAACATTTTTTTTTATTTGCAAGCCAAAACAACAATTTTTTAAATTTCCAATTTTTGTTTTTGATTTTTTTTTTACTTTTTATTATTATTAAATATATTTTTTTAATTTATATTATTGTTTTTTAATTATTTTGACACATCACATAAAAAAAAGAAACAACAAGTTTGGTTTTGTTTTTAATTTTTTTTTGAAATTTTTATATACTTTTTTTATTTCTTTTTTGTATTTTTTAAATTTCTTTTTGGTATTTTTATTTTATTTTATTTTTTCTTTGTATTTTTTAATATTTATTTATTTTTTTCAATTTCTTTGTGCAGTATATACATATGTACTTTTGTAGTTGCTTTTTTTCTTTTGGTTTCAATATTCTGCTCTGCTTTTTTTGGCCGTTTTTATTTCTTTGAATTTATTTTTTTATGTCTTCGATTTTATTTTTTTTAATTTTGTGTCGTTAATTCCCTTTATAATATTAATATTATTTTCTGATTTTACTTTGTTTAATAAAAGTAACGTGTTTGTTTTTATTTTTTTTTTTCAATTTTTAATATCATTTATTATTTTTGAAATGATATTTATTTTTGTTTCTTGTTTTCTTCGTTTTTTAGCGTGCGTTGTGTTTGATTTCTTTTATTTTAAGATCGGAAGAGCACTTTTATTGAAAAAAATTTTAATTAAAAAAATTAAATTAAAAAAATTTAAATAAAAAAAATTGTTATTTATTTTTGTTTCTTGTTTTCTTTGTTTTTTTAGCGTGTATGTGTTTAATTTTTTTATTTTAAGTTTTTAATTATTAAAAAAAAATGTTATATTTTTTTGTTTCTTTAATCTAAAAATTTTTTATATTTTAATTTATTATATTAAAAATAATTTTAATTTATTTTTGTCTCTTCTTTTCTTTATTTTTAGCGTGTATGTGTTTGATTTTTTAAACTAAAATTTTTATATATAAATTTTTTTTAATTAATTTTTAATTTTTAAAAATTTGTTTGTTTATGTTTTTTTTTAAATTGTATTTTTTCTGTTTCTTAATTTATATTTAAGTATATATGTATATTTTTTTGTCTTCTTTCTATGTTTTGATAATTTTCGCTGTTTTTGTTTTATATATTTATTAATTTTTTTTTATTTTTTTTCATTTGACGTTTAAAACTTCAGTAATAAAAGCATGTCGTAAAAGTGAATCGATAATTATAATGAAACGGTTGACTGACATTTGGTGGGTGTTGTGACACGTTTGACCGTTATGGTATGAAATTCTATACAGTAAGGAATCTCATACTTATAACCGGCGCAATATGTATTTAAAGCGCGAAAAACGTTAAATATGTAGATATCTGTGATAATGATATTAATATATGTATGTTCACATTTTTAATGTGAAGAAAAGGTTGCAAAAAAATTATTGTTCTAGAATAGTCCGAGGCTGTTGTTTCCTTTTCATTTGGGGAGTTTTTTACGTGACGGGTCCTAAAATCAGCGCACAAGCCTGGGAAGGCATGGTTCGCCTTTTCACTTTGTCTCGCCTTCAAACGGATATTCTTTGACTACTCAGTGGATACTTGCTCTAAGACCGGATGTCGCGAGCTGCTTGAGCCATAAGTAAAAGAAACGTTTCTAGCCACTCCCAAGTGAAAAGCGCCCAGAGAACTTTCCTCACTTGCGAGAACTTCTACACATGCCTCCATTCTCCGCTCTTGTTAACCCAGCTATAACCGCGTAAGCGATGTCTACGCCAGTAAAGAATAAGAAGTGCTCTGGAATAGTAGTCCTTATTGCTCAAGGCATTATATGCTACGCTTATGACCAAAACTCAATGTCACAGCCGTTATATTGTTGACCCGTCAGCTCTTGTTATACGCGTGGGTGCTTAGTTGTTGCTGTGTTTTGTTGCATTTGTTATTATTGGCTGTAATTCAACCGCCAAGGTTACACTTGAGCGCTTAAGCATTTCTTTTTTATTTACTTAGCCATTGCTAATCACACGCTGCTGAAAACTTATCGATTTACTTGTACTAAACTCATACTTGGCTACATGCATATCCACATGCTTCATTATTTATTGAAATTCTTATAATAATCGTAGCTAATGTTCGTCAATGATAAGATTTATTATTTATTAGGCTGTAAATTTTTTCTAGGGTAGTAAAATATTTTATATAGTATGTGTATAATAAAGTTCTAATCTAATTGCAAGCAGTTTATTATAAGGAAATGCTTCGTATACAGCGCTTCAGACACAGCACGCGCTGGTGCTAGTTTTGTATATAAAAAATCTCTTGAGCTCACGCAAAATATAAGTAGTGTATTTACTTTCATGGCCGATGGATGAATTTTAATTGAAAAAATTGGCAAAGGCTACCCGAACACTGCCTAAAGCTACCTTTTTGAAAAAAAAAATGGCAAACGTCAGATTTCAGGCTTACATACATATGTATTTCTAGGTTTAATTGAATACGACAGCGTTTGCCCTTTATACTTCATTATTTTTTTTGTTAAAATCTAAATATACATATATCCATTGCTTTCTGGTTTTCTCAGCTCAACCTTGTTCCGTTCGGGAAAAGTCTTATTTATTTATTTTGTGTCAGTTTAGTTCCATTTGGTCGCACAAATATCAATTTTAGTTATCAAAATGTCAATAAATTAATTTAAGTGCTGGGAAATGGTGTGTGTAAGTTTTATGTTTGTTTATTTTGTTTATGTTTGTCCGTAAATATTTTCGTTTGATCTTATTTGATTTGCGAAAGTAACGAAACGAATTAAAAAAAAAAGTGTTTGGTGCGAGCGCACTTGAATTTATGAGCTAGAGGCTTAAATCAAATTGTCTTCTATTAATAGTTATTTCTAATATTTGTATTGAACAAATTATTCAAATTTCAAATTCAATTGCTTTAAGACAACAAAATCTTATCACACGCCAAATGTGTACAAATTTCATTTACAAGTGGAGGCCAACCGTAATCACGAATGGGTTAGCGCATACCCGGTAGTAAAAAGTTATCGATTGCTAATAAATCAATAACTTTTAAAGTAGGTAGGAAAATTATGAAATTTATATTTCAAATACGCGACTTAAAAACATGAGAGAAAATATCAAATCAAAGAAAAGGAAAAATTAAAAAAAATGCTGCAAATTCTGCACCGAAAAAATTAATCATCTTTTAATTAATATTTAATATACTGAAGAAAAAAATAAATAAAATCTCTATTCTATCAATAAAATAGCAGTTGCTTACTTTAATTTCCTACAGTGCCTCTACAAACTTATACAAATACATTTGTAGCTATACTATGTACATTGCTTACTAAACATTAATTAACGCTAATTGAACTGAAAGTTGTCCACTATTGAAATCAAAAAAGCAATTTAATTTGGCAAGATTGAATTGTATATGAATATGTACATACATACTTATGTATAGGCATTACGCATAACAACAATATTTATGAAGTCTAAATTTGTCGTCAATTCAGAGAATTATTCTTACTAAATCAAATTGGATATTAACAAAAAAATGTTTAATGCCAAATACACTTTCTTCGCGCTTCCCCCTATGAGGCCGCTTAATAATATTCAAATATTCGAAATAAACTCTGGTTATGTTAGGTTAGGAGACGGTTTTGTTAGGTTAAGTATATTCAATGGACGCCTTTTGTAAATACTAAACTTTTTAAAGGCAACCATTGGCTTTTTCTAACAGCTTTTGGCTCTTGGCTGATAGATGCCAACAAAATTGGCTATAAATTATATTTTAAACACTTTCTTTTGAAAATTTGAAAATATTTATTAAATATATGTACACCATCTCTCCCTCTCCACAGTTGGGCGAGTACATTTTGTCATCGCGTCTCGACTTTAATCGGCCTACGCTGGGAGCTACGCGGTCGTGAACATCTCGAAAAGGATCAGGCATGCATAATTGTGGCGAATCATCAGAGCTCATTGGATGTGCTTGGTAAATAGCTTGAGTAGAATTTCTTAATTATTACCAGCTAATTTTGTACTGCTTTATCAAGGCATGTTCGCAATCTGGCACGTAATGAACAAGTGTACAGTGGTGGCGAAACGTGAGCTCTTCTATGCCTGGCCCTTCGGCTTAGCCGCCTGGCTGGCCGGCCTCACGTTCATTGATCGCGTGCGTGGCGAGAAGGCGCGCAATACACTGAACGCTGTCAATAGCCGCGTCAAGTTGGATAATATCAAATTGTGGGTATTTCCCGAGGGTACACGTCGCAACACCGGCGAACTACACCCCTTCAAAAAAGGCGCTTTTCACATGGCCATCGACGAACAAATACCCATACTGCCGGTAGTCTTTAGCTCGTATTGCAGTTTTCTGAATGACAAGATGAAAATCTTGAATGCGGGCAACATAATCATCACCGCTTTGCCGCCAATTAGCACAGCAAATCTGACCAAAGACGATCTACCCGAACTGATGGAGCGCGTACATCGACAAATGGCGCTGACACTGAAGCAAACATCGGCCGAAGTGCTGTCACGTTACAAAACAGTCAAAACGAGGTCAATAACAGTGGCGTCCAACAGCGACGGCAGCAATAACCTGAGCGCCGGCAGTGGCACAAGCTTGCGTACTGCATCTGAGTGCACGACACTAAAGCGCACAGTAACGCAAGCAGCGCCCGCCGTGGCGTCAGCAACTGTAGCGGCTGCTACGCGGCAGGAACATGCGACTCGCGGCTCAGCGCTGGCAAGCGGGGAATGCAAACGTAACATTAAGCTTGCTGCGCCTGCGCGCAAGACCGCGAGCACATAGGGCGGCGCGTGGTAATGAGCCAACGCATAAGAAGACAATTTTGCAGACTTTTTAACTGTGACACGAATAAAGTTGCATACCTTTCCAATAACTTTATGTATTATGTAAAAAATAATTAAGCTTAAGGCGATACTATATCACATTTTCATACATATTTTACTAGCTGAAGACATAATATTCTATACACACATATATGCCTACAATATAATATCAAATTATGGAATATTTCTCTCTTAATTGCCATTTGCAATTTCACCATCAGTTGAAAGTAGTTAACGGAAAACAAAAATGTAACGGTTGCGCGCAGCAATTTTATTGCAATGGATATTTTTCATAGTTTTAAACATATACATACGTACAAGAATTAGTAAATTTAAGCAAATGAAATTTTTACGCACACAACTGTACATGTGACAAGTGAAAAGATTTAAATTTTTTGATTAAATATTTCATTTCATACATATTCGTATTACATTTTATATACGTATGCTTACAAACACACAAACAAATATGGCACGTTTGGCTCTATGTAAGTAAATTAAAGAATTACACAATTTTCATATTTATTTTCATTATAGAAATAGCATATATGTACATATGTGTATATATTTAACAGTTATATTTATATGCGCAACGAATTTAATTGTATTTCAGAAAACGGCATTGGTTCCTTTTATTCGTGCTTAAAATAAATTATAAAAAAATAATTTTATGTTTAATTTTTTTTTAATTAGAAAAAATTTTGTTAAAATTTATATAAAAATCTTATTAATTTTTTTAAGTGTATTTTATTTATGTTTTTTTTCTTACCACATTTTCTGCTTAAATTAAAATAAGAAAAAAATGTATTTCTTTGTATTTAATAATTAATTTTTTTTAAATCTTTTTAATTTTTTACTCCCATTTTCTGCTTAACTAAACTTTTTTTTAATTCTTTTTAATTTTTCATTCACATTTTCTGCTTAAAATAAGGTAAAAACGTAAAAAATATTTTCTTTTGCATTTAATAAGAAAGTTCTCTTCTTAAAATTCGTTTTATTTTGTCACGTTTGCTGCTCATAATAAATATAAAAAATATTTTTGTTTATTCAATTAATTTTTTTTTAATTTATATTACATTTTTATACTTATATATATTTTTTTATTTACATTATTATATTTTAATTATTTATTATTAAACATCTGCATGTTATAAAAAAGTTTATAAAAAGTGTGCTCTTCCGATCTATTATTTAGAAATTTTTTTTTTTATTATTTTGTTTTAATTGATTTTTATTTTTTTTAACACATTTTTTACTAAAATATTTTTAATTAATTTTTTGCATAACTATTTTTTTTTGTTTTTTACATTTTTTTTTAATTTTTCACAAAAATATTTTTTTATTAATTTTTCACAAAAATATTTTTTATTAATTTTTCCAGAAATACTTTTTAATAATTTTTTCCAAAAATATGTTTTATTAATTTTCTCGAAAAATATTTTTTATTAATTTTTCCCAAAAATATTTTTTATTAATTTTTTCCAAAAATAATTTATATTTTTTTATTTTGTAGGGGCTTTAAATTTTTTATTTAATTTATAGGTTAGCGCATGTTCTAAAAGGCTAGCTGAATACAAGCCACAAGCTTTCCTTGATACCAAAGATTATGGTAATAAACAATAATTTCATTAGAAAAAGCTAAATAATATATGTATTTCAAACAATTACCTCGCATTAGCGTTCACTATAACATTCCGATTTTTTTTTATTTTTGTAAAAAAATTTAACTGAATTTTATATGATTTAAATAAACTGTAAATGAAATTTATATGTACATACATACATATTTGAATATGATTTTGTAATATCATTTTTGTTAAATTAAAAAAAGTTTTTAACAAAAAAACCAATTGAGTATTCACATTTATTTTAATAATTCTGAATATCTGAATTTTTACTTGTAATAAATTGTTTCGTACCAAAATAGCTTTGTTAATCACATTTAATCAATTTAATCAAAAATGTGTTTTTGTACTTTGAATTAATTAAAATAAAAAATAATAAACAACTTTCAAACCTACTTTTTTCAGCAGCGAAAACTTGAAAATTATATATGTATATTTCAAATTAATCATATTTAATTTTAGTTATGCCAAAGCAATGGAACAGGCCTGGATTGGTAAACAGTGAAAGAACATACATATGTGCATATTCCCCAAACAACTCAAAAAATTGTACACATTATTTTGCACAGCGACGCTTGGCTGATTTTTATTAAAAAATTACAATCACTTATTTGCTTAAATTATTTTTTTAGTCGAGTGATTAAAAAACGCTTTAACATGACAATATTTTAGTCGATTGAATAACATAGAAATTAAAGAAATTCTGAAATACGTAAAGAAAAAAATTTAAAGTTATGATAAGTCAACTCCTATATTTCCACAGTTGTTTGATATATACATTTCTTGTATACATGTTTTATTTTGGATTTTTCTGTATTACTATTTTTTTTTTTACTTTTTATGTGTTTCTTTTTTCTGTGTCAATATATTTTAACACTATTTATACAAACGTTGGAATAGCTTGCCACGTCCTGATCCTGCTGTTACATTGCTAGTCGAAGATACGTTATTGCGCATTCTGCCACGCCCATAACCAACCGGTGTGGACGACTCAGAATCAGTGGTCTCGTCGCGTGTATAGTTTATATCGAAGTGTGAGGTATCTGGTTTCCGCGGTACATTACGCGAACGCAATGTCCATGGATTTATATCAATGGTAGAATCTGGTGAGTCACCATCCATTATCATCTGTTGTGCAGTGTGCATACGGCTAGTTTTAGCTGGTGCAGATGAAACAGTAAATCCCGGCTTCTTACGCGACGAACCAGCTCCAAGCGTTGGAAAATCGTCGCCATCGTACGGCAACAAAGAACGATCGGTGTAATTGGCACGTGCTGGTGTATATGCCTTTTGGTAATCATAGTAAATGGTTCTTTCGGATACGGCTTTGGTAGCGAAAGTACTTTCACTATTTATTGAAATTTGCGACTCAGTGTCGGCATGGGTGCTTGGAGCTGGATTTATAATGGCTTCTAAGTTAGTTGTGGCGGGCACATGACGACCAGGTATCAAATCCACAGCAACTTCGCCACAAAGTGAGTCAGAAAACATGTATCCCCAGCGGACTACACAGGATTGTGTACAATATTTGCTTTTATCAATTTCTTCGTGATACTGTTGGCAGAAAAATAATTATGCTTGTATAAACTTTTTTTCACGTGACATCGCAAAATACAAAATGTTTAATGAATATTTTAATTAATAGTTTGAACTTACAGCGCAAGCTATACCAGTTTGATATTCGAAAAAGTCCCTTTCGAAATCAGCATCCGTAATGTAGCTAGAAATTTGTTTATCCGATCCATTTAATTGCATAACAGTATCTTTAAGTATATACAAGAGATATTGTATAGAATATGTGTCAAATACGACATCTCTTGCGGATACATCGGATTTGAGAAATTCCAAAACAGATTTAACAACTGGTATGGAATCGCGGTGGGTATAAATTGGCGGATACTCGCCAGTTTCTGGATCACGAATAAAATCTAATATATTATTATAAACTAAACCTAAATCTCTTTCGCCTTTAGCATTTGGCGGTAATGGTAACTTGTGTGTGTTTTCCGAATGATGCTGTGCCTCATATTGTAAACCGTACATTTCAGATCCTAAGAATCGAATTGACATTAGTAATATTTTTTTTAAATCAACAGTTATAATTACCAGGATTTATAAAACTATGATATGTGCGGCAAACACCTTCTTGTAAGGAATATTTAGCAACAGAAATTTCAGCCGGCACATAACAACCGCTTCCAAGTGAACGTGTGAAATAATTAACCATCAAAAAGTAGTACGGTTGTGTTTTCAATTCTAACAAATATACCAAATCAGATATTTACAACAAATGATTTACGCAAATACAGTTAGCTTACGGCAATTCTTAACACTGTTTCGCACAGTGTTGTCGATAGTCCGTTTCATGCTCCGTTCACGATCCTCGGCATCCTTTCGTTCTCTTTCTACTTCTTCAATGGCCTTACCAGTACAGGTAAGTTTTGGTGCCCCGCCAGATTTTAAGCCCATTTTTTCCTGCTTAGCGCGCTCATTATATGGAGCTCGCTCCTGGATCGTCATTGACTGTTTGTAGTATATACAAGTTGTATGGTTATGAAAGCTTAGGTGCATTTAAGAGTGGAGTCAACCACAGACTCATAAATTCAAACTAAAAAATATATTTTATACTTTATTAAATTTAACTTACTGCCCATATTCCGCCAGCCTCTGTTGTAGCTTGCTGCAATGTTAAGTGTTTACCATACTTAGACTTCCAATCCATGGTAAAAATCATAAAACCATTTCTTGCTTGTTTTTTCGGCATTTTTCAATATTTTTTTTTTAACGGGACTGCTAAAGGCTTTAAATAAAATTTAAAACTGCTAGAAACTTCCAACCAAAACCAAAGTCTAATTCAAAAAGTCCTGTGGACCGCAGTAAACACTTGTGTACACTTTTTAATGATTTATTCAGCAATATCAGTAAGTTTTTTCACTCTATAAACACATTAACTTAACTTATTGCGCGTTATATAGTGTTTAAATATTACTAATTTTAATCACACTTTAAAAAACAAAACACAAGACCAGACGCCGTAACATACCGCAAGTAATTCCAATTGGTTGACAGTTGGAAATGGTTGAAAAACTGCAGTGGGCTGCCATATTATTCGGTATTTAAGCAAATTATCACAAAACTTAACTGTTCTTAAAACTGTGTTCTGACGTTGCACTTTACCTTATTTTTGAGAAAATGGCATAAATCAAAACTATGAAATATGTTACCTATCCTATCATATATTTCATGGCGTATAAAAATATACAACTTGTTAATAATGATCCCCTGCAAAGTGTGCGTAGAAAAAAACAAAAAATTATATTCTTATATGAGAAAATTTATTTTAAACAGAATTAGCGCATTTACTTATATAACAAATCAAGAATTTACGTTATACGATTTGTTCTTAGATATTTTCAATGATTACAAATTTAGATTTAATACGATAATCCAATGATAATTGTGTTCTCATGGCGCCACAGGCCCATATTTTCATACAGATTAATATCAAGGGTTTGGTCCGTCTGGTACATCTTCCGGTTCTGGTTTAACAAATACGTCATCATCCTCTTGATCTTCTTTGCTGTTCTCATGCAATAATACATATTCGCGTGTACTAAAGCCAAATTTTATAACGTCCTTTTCAATTAATTCATAATACTTCCGCGGCTCAATTTTCTTGTTGTTTAAAAAAGTGCCATTCGCAGATTCCAAATCGATCAGATATAGCCGGACACGTTTACCATGCGTGCCATCTTCGCGTTCGAATGGCACAAGCCGATATTGTAGCGCGGCATGTTGTTTAGAACAACTCGGATGGTCTACAGCTAAATCGGCTACTTTTCGATCTCTTCCAACCAAAAAGCAACTTTGTCTATGTATATGCAATGTAGGTAGCGCTGTTTCCCCTTTGAATGGGTATAAACGCCAACGACGTTTAGGTTTTCGCGCTTCTGGCGGTTCAGCGTATTTTACAACAACGCCATTTACTTTATTCGTATCTTCTAACAACGCTCCACTTAGACCAAAATTGGGTTTCTCTTTTTCCACAGGTTCCTCTTTTACTTGTGCTTCATCATTTTTATCATCAGCACGTTTACCTCCCCATTCATAGTTTTTACCGTCATCATCTCGTAAGTTTCTGCGATTTGTACGTCCACGTCGGCCGGGTGAGTTTTGTTGTCTAGAGTGTTCTCTAGGCTCCCGTTTAAAACGTTCATTGTCTTGTGATCTATTTTGATATTTATCAGTACGTGGACTGCGACTTCGTCTAAATGAAAACTTTATTTAATATAATATGTCAAGGATGTTCATAAGTTCTTAATATACCCTCTTCGTTCGTTAAATCGTTCACGATCACCTCTCCAACGTTCATCTCTGTTTCTATTTACATAACGTTCCCTGGTGTCATGTCTGTCCGGCAAACGCTCTCTTCCTGCGTACTCATTGCGTGTACGGTTTCCTCGATCGTTACGATCTCCGTGTGACCGCACCGCATCACGTTGTGCGCTTCTTTCACGTTCTCTACTTCTCTGACGATGGCGGCTTCTACTTCTGCTCCGTTGGCGATTTCGCCTATCAGGACTGTCCCATTTGGAAACATGTGGCTCACCTCCACTACTTATTTCTTCACGTTCACGACTATGCGTGTGCCGACGTTGCCTACGTTCCGCCGGTTCGTCATCATTATGCACACGTTTTTGATTATTTTTTTCACGTCTTTTAGAATGCTTGCCTGTTTTACGCGTTGTAGAGTCTGATAAATCACTTGCCGACGGTGAACTGGAAGTAGTGCTACTTGAATCGTCTGTATCAGAATTCTTAGATCGATTTTTCTTGTTTGAATGTTTTGAGCTCTTTTGTTTACGATGTCGTGCCTCTGATTTGGAGTTACATGATTCATTATCACTGCTATCGGATGGCTCCCCATCTTGGCTACGTCTCTGCTTTCGAGACTTTTTCGATTTCGGCATTTTTTCTTAAGTTTACTTACAATTGTAGAAAATGAATAAAACTATTTAGCGCCTTTTTTTTACCGAAATTGACAGCAATTTTATGCACTTCTCAAATGATAACAAATGCTGTCACCAACCATTGTTGTTATTCTTGTCAACGTACTGTCGCTAGCTTAGCACAGGGTGGTCTTATTTAAAAACACTTGTTTATCAAAAAATTTATTTGTGAGTAACATTAACACAGTATATTAAATGTTGCAGATTAAGTTAATTATTTAATATGTACGTTGTTTGACAATTTTTCACAAATGTAACAAGTATGATTAAGCAAACTTAAGCTACCAGCATTTAACAACTCTGTTTCATGATAAGCAGCTGTCAAGCCACAACTGCTGATATTGAAAGACTGTCTTACCATATTTACTTTAAATATTTTACTAAAAAGATCCCCTTATCATGCATTCAAAATGTTGCATAGTTTAATATTGCTGCAATCTGTTAGCATTAATAATATTTTATAAGTATAAATGTATAATTTGCTTGCCATTTTCATAAAGATTTTTAAACAATTATTATCTATAAATTATTCATTTGTTTTAAGAATTTTGATGGATTAAGTTATTACTTATCTGGCAACGTGGAAGTTGTCTTTCACGTTCAACTTGCGAGGAAAGTGAAAATTTCAAAGAACTTACGAAAAACCCAAATTGATAGTAATTTTTATCAAGAAATTTTACATAATTGTTTTAGGGGCTTATTAAGAATATATTTGTAATCTAATTGGAATGCGAGAGTAAAATTTGAGAGCGGTCGGTTAGATCTAGAAAGGTGCTGGATGTGATTGACAGATAGCAGGGCAAGGCAGGGGACAGACATTAGTAATAAAAGGTGAAGAAGATATTGTCAAAGACGGGCGACTTCGGGAAGTCAGAACTGGGCCGAATTGAAAGAAGCAGATTAACCAGTAGAAGAAATGAAGTTACTTATCAAGAACAATTTTAACTTATAGACGACAAATTTAATATTTCGAGGTAAAACTAAACATAAAAGCAAACAAAAGGAAAATATATGTTTTAATTGTATGAATTCATAGCATATTTAAGAAAGACAAAGTACAAGTGAGCAAGGCAGGAAGTGTCAAACAAGTGCTGTGCGGTTGACGACACGAAGAAGTGGTAAACGATAGAGTTGCAACAAATACCAAATAAGGCCAGGACAAAGAATATCGTAATTTTAAGAGCTTGATAAATTGTTTAATACAAACATTTTGTGCTCGTTCACAAATAAAAGCAATGGATAATACCGCAAGTGCCATTGTTGAACAGCAAAAATTAGCAACAACACAGAAATCAAAGAAAAGGCAGAAGAGTAAAAAGGCAAATGGGAAGGTGCCAACCAGCAGTGCACCAAATGACTTGCCGGATGTTGCGAAGGACATTGAAAAAGTTGCGGTTGTTAGTGGTGCAGAAGAAGTCACAGCGAATGGGATTTCCGAAACACTAAAACAACATTTACACATTACAGGAGATGGTCTACAAATAAACGGCACTGTTGGAAAGTGCAGCAGTCATACTGCACAGAATGGGCATCATACACCCGCAACCGATATTACACACAGCAGCGCGAGGACGGCAATTGTAAAAACACAACAGCAACAGTCAGCCTTGCAAGAAATAACAACGTCTGGTGCTTTGAAAAAATCAAAGAGTAAAAACAACAAACAAAAGAACAAAGAAGCTAATTTTGAAATTGAAAATCATAAGTCATCACAGACAAGTCATAATAGCAATGGCGAGTCACCAGCACTGACATACACAGGTCCAATGGAAGAAACACGCAAACCAACGGAAGTGGATAATGTGCAACTGAAAAATGGTTTCCATGATTTCACTAATGAACAAGACGAAGCATTGCACAGTAAAGAAACGCAACAAGAATGTGTAGTCAATGCTGAAATAACTAAACCTATAACCAACAATACTGAACCGAATATATTAAAATCTGCAGCGGCGAGAGGAGTGGCGGCAACTGCAGCGGTATCCATATCTGGCACCTGCCCACAACACAAACAATTGTCCACACCAACGGTGGCACAACCAAATACTATATATGCTAACCCTCCAACTGCAATACACAATACGAACAACACTGCCAAGCAGCACCCAGACGATGCGCAGCAAACTGATCAAACTAACCCTAAGGAAGCGCCGCTAAGCGTGTCAACAACGCCCGCACTGGCTGTGACAACTGAATTGGATTTGAGTAATGTGCAAATTGAGTATAAGGAATATGAATCTGAATTGCAAATGCATGTGAGTGCGCGGTTTGTTGTATATATATTAACAATTCATTGATATTTTGTATAAAGCGTAAATTTATTTATTTTTATTGTTGCAGGACATAATGCGCTTAATACAAGCCGAATTATCGGAGCCTTACTCTATTTATACGTATCGTTATTTCATATACAATTGGCCGAAATTGTGTTTTCTGGCAGCGCATGGCAATGAGTATATTGGTGCCATAGTATGTAAGCTTGACATGCACAGAAACGTGAGGCGTGGCTACATAGCAATGTTGGCGGTGCGTAAGGAATATAGGAAACTTAAAATTGGCACGACGTTGGTACAAAAAGCAATTGAGGTAAACTGTAACAAGTGTGCTTGTTTTTATTATTATAACTTTTAATATAATGCATTTTTCAGGCCATGCTTGCCGACAATGCTGATGAAGTTGTGTTGGAAACCGAAATGCGTAACGTGCCCGCTTTGCGTTTATACGAGAACTTGGGTTTTGTGCGTGATAAACGCTTATTTCGCTACTATTTAAATGGCGTTGATGCGTTGCGTTTAAAATTGTGGTTTAGATGAGATTGTGTTTAGTTGAGTTTCATTGCCACATTGCATGCACACAATATAAATACATATGTATTGAATTATAACATAATAATTTGTATGCGAAGCGAATTCGGTTGAGATGTTCTCTTTCACTTTTACATACATACATACAAATATTCATATTTAATTGAAAACAAAGCAAAACAACAAAAACAGAAAGCAAACAAACGTAAATATTAAGGAAATCAGAAAAATTATATGAAATATTAACTGCAAATATTTGGTTTCTGTTATAATTTTATTTTTGGATCTGACTTATAAACATTTGCTGTAAGCACTATAAATATTTGCGCAGAATGTCAAATTGGCCGAATTTATGTGTGTTGTTATTCCTAAAAGTCTTTTTTTCGTTTCAGAATGAAATGTGTATTTTAGCTCTTCCTTTTTCCGTTTTCAGTCTTAAAGCCTAAAACGAGCTTGCAGTAAAAGGGAAGCTATTTTAAGTCATAATATAATGATAGTTTCTGGTGTATGATTATTAGCTGATATTTTCAGCATAAAACAAATTGCGTTGTTTACGAAAAGTGTTTCTTTGTTAAGTAACTTAAGTTTAATTTATTTTAAGTTTTTTTGCAGCTGATCTTTTAGGTTTAATTATAACATTAACTTAAATTAATTTTTAACTTCAGCTTTTGTTATGATTTTCTGTTGTTTTCCTATTTAAAAAAATATTATTTTGCATATTAAGTTTTATTTTCAATTGCTTATGAAAAATGTCTAGTGCTACTTAAAAAGAAAGCTTTGTAAATAAAAAAATAACAAACATGCGACATGTTTTATGACTTAATGATTTTTTTCATATAATAAATAAACAAATATATATTTTCGTGCTAGTATTTTATAATTAATTTTTATTTTTCATTTAAAAAATTGTACTTTGTATACTTTTAGGCGTTCATTTTTTAGTAACGGCGAATTTGTGGGGTCTAAACATATGTATTTACGGAGAAAATTTACTAAAGTATAAAAAAGGATTAAGCAAAACAAAAAAACTGTGGAGAGTGAACCACTGAAGCAATTATTTATTTGCAGAAAACAACAAAAAATGGAAATAAAAAATAAATTATAAAACAATCAATTTATTTAGTTGGAAAACAGAGCTACTAAATAAACAAAAAAGTAAAAAATTCTTAATATATTAAAAAAAGCATTAAGTGTAACACAAGCATATTAGTTTCGAGATATGCCACAAAAAGCAGTTGTTTGTACATACAATATAGCATTAAAAAAATTTCATAGCCACATTTTGTGCAATGTAGAAATTGCACATAATATTGTAAATATCATTGCAGAAAAATAAATACAAAATAATAAACACGCAAATCATCTCTAATAATTAATAAAATTAAATAAATTTTGTTTGACACAAATTCCACACATGCATTCATAAACATGCGTTGTTGCATTTGATTTTGTGTGCTATAGTCAAGATAAACATATAAACACATTTACGTATGGCGTAGAAAATAATAATTATTTTCATTAAAAATTAGTTTAAAGTTATTTGCCTAAAACAATTTGCATTAAAATGCATAACTGCGTCAGATTTACAGTTATTTTGGGTAAATTCTATCGATAACCACTTATCGGCACTATTTAAGCCGCCATTTTGAAGGAAGTAAATTTTTCAAGGCGTCAGTTGAATTCTTATTAGTTTCTTAATTTTAACGTTTTAACTAAGCTTTTTGTGCGGTTTAGTACGGCATAACACTGTTTTGCAACGCATAGAGTGAATTTAATAAGAAAATCTCCAATTAAACACTAAATGCTAGCAATTTGCAACAATTCGCAAGAACAATTTCTGCAATGACTTGTGTTGGAGTTTTGGTAAAGTTGCACAATTAAATGCTATATAAATTTAACTTATTAAGTACGTTGTATATAAATTTAATGAGAATTAAACAAAATTAAAAGCTGTGCGATCATTAAACACATATTCGAAACGAAGCCCGAGGCTGAGACACCTCAGACACACATGTAAACATACATGTGTGCAGCCTCGTACATTTGAAGGACGTTTACTGTCAAAGTAAGGTTAAGTGAAATAAATAAGAAAAATATCCAATTGGTATAATGCGAAGGCATAAAATAATAAATAAATGTGAAAAGCATTAAAAGTGAAAAAAATTCTATATACATAAGTGAAAGTAAATGAGAAAAGTTAAATTTAGCAAACAATTAATATGTAAGTTGAATCTTTTATAGCAATGTCTTGTAAGTTAGCATTAGGAAATAATTGTGCATATTCGAAAAAAAACTAAATAAATACAGATATATAGTGTCATATGTATACAACAAAATGTAATAAGATAAATGTGCTTATATACACCCCTACTAAAAAGTGAGCTAAATATTTAATGCAATAAGTGTAAGGAAAGAAAGTGTTGATAATGATAATAAATTAAGCAATGATTACGAATATTTAAAATTTCATGCCGTCTAATCAATCAGGTGAGTAAACCATTGTGTTTATAATTATATTATTAAATATTTTAAGCATTTCTGGTAGGATATATTTTTCTTAAATTGCATTACTGCAGTGTACAGAAATAAACTGTCGCCAATCCAATTGACAATAAAAAATATGAAACATTTAATATTATTAGAATATTTCGAATATATTTTATATGAATTCATATTAATTTTTATAAACATTTAGTACATTTGGTGCGGAAAACTTGTGCATATTAAAAATTTGGAATGCATTTCTTTTTTATCATTTTCGAAAACATTGTTTTTATCATAATATTCATATAAATATTTAAAAACTGTTACTTAAAAATACTTAAAACATTCTCTTCGTTTGTACTTCTCAATGAGGTATTTTCGCTATAATTCATTGAACTCAAGCAGGTATCATATATTATTTTTATGATAAAATGAGAGTATCAAACGCATCACGCACTTGCAAGGCAGTACGAAGATCACATTGTCTTGCTCAAAATCATATTTCCCAATAACGTTCAACACGACTAGTTAATTAAACCACCTATTGCAAATAAGCAGGAAATCTGAGTTCAAACAAAATAAAAAAAATTGTATTCAAATATTTAATATGAGATAATGCATTTTCGCTATACCTTTGTTGTAATATTTTTGAATGATTCATAGCATTGTACCCCAATATCACTAGGACTTTTTGTACCACTTCACATATAATATCTTTTTGTTTCTGTTACTATCCGTGGTTCCAGCATATCTGCACAATTTGTCCAATTATTTAATACTAATTCAAAAAGAATTCAAAATATCCAAGAAGTGTGATTTAGGCATTTTGGCGACATGTTGCCACTCCGTGCTGTTATTTTCTAAGCTAAATATTTAATACTATTTCATATAATTCAAAATATCCAAGAGGTGTGGTGTTAGCATTTTGGCGACATGTAGTTATTGTCCGTGTATTAATGGCTAATCTAAATGGTAAAAAAGAAATATTTATTTATCTTTCGCATTACTTTTACGCCGGCTCTTCTTCATTTGTGCTCCTCTTCTTGTTTAATCATATAATTTTTACCTTGCCCTCGCTGTTGTTTGTGCAAGAAAACAATGAAGAGATCATATACTAAACAGAAATATATTTAAGCTTATCCTTTTGTTTTCATTTGTTTTCTAATTGGAAAAACTTTTTATTATATGTGCACAAAGTAAGCAAATAAACATTTTTCTTATTCCTCAAAGGATAGCAATATGCCAATACAATGTAAACAAAAACAGCTGTTGTAGATGTCACAATCAAGTTATCGTTACTATCGATAAGTTACTAGTGATGGTTTGATTCGTAACATATGTTTAGTTATTGGTATAAAAATTCAGCAACGGCTATCGATAGTACGCAGAGGTACATCAAGTCTAGGGCTGCAGCTCAGTGTAGTTGTTATCGGTATATTTGAAAACAGGAAACACACGAAAGCCGTTGCGTCATTGTTTTGTGTTTGCCGGCGTTACGTTTGAAAAAATTTGAACACGTGTGCATAAATTCAAATAATAACCAAGTAAATTTTAATAAATTTACAAAACAATTTTTCTTTATTAAAAAAAAATATATATAATAATACCAATGAAATTAATATTTTAATCCATAAATAAAAATACATATAATAGTTTTACAATTTATAAAAAGAAAAATAAAGAATAATAATAAAAATTGTATTAATTAAGATTTAATTTATTATGAAGTTAATTTTTCATTTCGTTTTCCAAAAGTGTTATATATATTAGTATTTTTTTTATTTAAAGCGGAAGTTTATGCATGAAAAATCGCACAAAAATTTTTAATTTTTATTATGCAAAAAAAAAAAAACGCTGACCTGAATTTGAATTTCAAATCGCATTTTAAGGAAATGAAAAAAAATCATGCGATACATTAGCCTACATACTATTATATCCATGCGGTATCAATACTTCCTACCTAACAATGGTACGTGCCTGCTCAAACAATCAGCTCATCCATATAAATATTAATGCATGTACATACGTATGTAGTATATGTCCATACACATCACCTATTTGTTATGCGATTCGATCAATCGTACATGTAACCTCCAGTGTTTCTGCAAATGTGTACCATATTTGATTTCCCCATTGATTTTGTTGCAAAATTGCATTTTAAAAAAAGTTGGTATATTCTGATAACGAACATATATACATATGTATGTATATAGCTTGCTTGCTTGCTCTTTGCGTATGCACATAATGTAACTACTTATGCTTGTCCCGCAAGCATGCCTGTTAAAGCTGTATAAATGCATTCTATTTATCGGAAACTCGATAGATTGTGCAATCTCTGTAAAACGAATATAATTGCATTTAAGCGGTTTTTAAGTATAAGACTTAATTAAAGTCGTTGCCTTCAGTTTTGGACATCAATTAAAATGAGAGAATATGGCGTCTATTCTATTTGTACTGCTGTGCATATGCGTCAATTTTTATGTTGATTAGCACACATTGGAATGATTAGTGCATGGCGCAATGGCTGCAGTGTATATTGTTTTTGTATATAGGAAAATGTCTTTTACAAACTGCGTTTCTTGCTAATTCGTTATATTTTCGCTATTACTTTTAAATTTCATCCCATTGGCGTTAAAGTAAATCGAGTGTGTTAGTGTAAAATATAAGCTTACATGCTCTATGAACTCACGCGATTGCCCATTGGAATTTCTTTGTGTGAAATTGTTATGGCAAACAAGAAAAATGCTTGTGATTTGCTCGAACGTAGCAAATATGTGTTATTTATTAAAAAAAAAATTAAAAAAGAAATTAAGGAATAAAATTCAATGACTTAAAATATTGTTATTTACTCAGTCGTTATAAAAATGTGTCTTTTGTATTAAAAAACTACAAATTAATAAAAAATAATAAAAATAAATATAAATATTAAAAAAATATTAAATATAATAATAATAAAAATATTAAAAATAATAATTAATATAAAAATATTAATATTAAAATAATAATTAAAATAAAATAATAAAAATAAAAATAAAAACAATAATAAAATCTGCAAACTTATTTTTTCTTTAAATACATACAAAATATATATGTAGGCGTACCTTTTTTTGTAGTAGAACAAGAAAATATTGGCATATGCCGTTGTTAACCCATATAACCAAATAAATTTCAACGAATATTCGCATAAACAATTATAACGTTAATTCGTTAATTTTACCTTAATTGTTTGTATGTATGGTATATATGTATGTATGTAGTTTCTCATACTCAATACCTGCACAAATCTAATTTTTTAATTGGCCATTAAAATAAAATACAACAAAAACTAAAGCATCCATTTAACCGCTGCCCAATTTACCCATTACGTAGCCAAATTACTTGAATTATTGTGGGCATAACATGCAAACATTTTAATTACTATAACTGAATTATGAAACTTGAACCACCATCCTTTTGTTGACTACTCGCCACTGACAGCTGACTGCCGGTTTCTTGGTTGTCCGTTGTGAAATGGTGAAATGTAACGTCAAAACAACAAAGAAACAAAATATAAATAAAAAAAATTACTGTAAAATTTTACACTCACTTATGCCTTTGAGTGGAAACATTTTTTTCATGTAAAACGTAAAACAAGTGGCAGAGCCATAAACGAACATATGAACATGCATTTTCCAGCTGATTGGTTTATTGTGTACGTCTGGCGACTCGTAGTTGTTGATAGTTAGATAGTTGTTGATATAGAAATGTGTATGTGTGTGTTTTAATGGATATTATGTTATATTTTTTATTATTTAGTATATTTTTACAAAATTTGCCATAAAATTATAAAAAAGAAAGCTGTCAGTGTTTTTTTTTTTCAACAAAAAATAGTTTAAAACGCGCTGATGCGTCTTCAAATATGTTTCAAGGACCAACAATTTTTTGTTTCCCTTTACCGTATTTAAACTTTACTGACCGCTTCTTTGCTCCCTCTCTTCCATGCGCTCCGCACAAGTTAGCCAGCCTCTAAAGTCTATTATTTCAGCTAAAATAGTTCAGCAAAGGCTCTGGCGCCATGCTCGTAAGCGTTGCTATCTTTCTAAGTGATCTCATAACAACGCTGTTAAATGCCTCACTTATTTCTGCCAGATGTTTACTTTCCTATAAATTGCTATGCACGCATAAATCTCTAGTACTGGCTTTGGCTCTACATATGCAGCTATGCGCTGCAATTTAGAGCAATAGCAACTTTGTCTCTGCATAAATAGAAAAAAATAAAATAAAAATAAAAATTGATGCTTTCGCGCATGAAAATAAATTGAAAAAAATATATATCAATTTAAATTGGCGGCTTGACAGATGGAAACTTATCGACAACATAACAGCACATGCGGAAGTTTGCTTCAATGTAAATGAAGGCACAAACGAACAGCTGGCAAAATAAACAATGAAAACCGTTAATTTCAGCTGCAACGTATTATAGCACTCTTCACAGCTTGTAGCGCTGCCTGTGACTATAAACTATGCCAACTTTTGTGTAGATATCTTGTCAAATAAAAAAGTTTTCCATACAAAAGCTTCATTTTGATTATTCAGTTTGTAAGGTAGCTATATGTTATAGTGCTCTGATCTGAACAATTTCTACGGAAATTGTAGCATTATCTAGGATAACAATCCGTACCAAGTTTCGTGTAGATATCTTGTCAAATAAAAAGTTTTCCATACAAAAGCTTAATTTGGATCGTTCAGTTTGTATGGCAGCTATATGCTATACTAGTCCGATCTGAACAATTTCTGCGGAGATTGTAGCATTATCTAAGATAAAAATCCGTGCCAAATTTTGTGAAGCTATCTCGTCAAATAAAAAAGTTAACCCACCCCCCTTGGATCCGCCCCTGCTTCCACCTAACATCCTTAAAATTTATAAATGAACATGACAACGGCAGCTGTCCGCGAGCAATATTATTTTGAAATTTTACTGTTATTATACCACTCAACAGTATTTTATTTATTTTAAAAAATCGTACAGTGTGAACGTGGCGTAAGCTTGCGATTACTTTACTTCTGAACATTTCGAAATGAATGGACATAAATATCAAATATTTGATAACCACAAATCAGACCCATACATTGTGCCATTTTTATGAAGGGTTATTAAAACCGCAATTTTTGACAGTTACACAAGTGCAACAAAAACAGTTGCATGGTGTGTACACATGTATTTTGGGGCAACAAGTGAGTGGAGAATGTGTCAAAGCAAGTTGGTTGGTTGGATTATAATGACAAGACAATAAAACACATATAAAGATAGTGCGCAAATCTGGACCACTGCCAATAGATGAATGGTTACGGCGCGCTTTTGCAACGTTGCCTGACTTAAAGAGCAGGAAAGTTATAAAAATGATAATAAAACTTAAACCATGCTAGATAATTTGGTGCATTGTTATTTTATTGAAGAGTTGCCAACTGTTTTTTCTATATTTTTTAAAGAAATAATTTAATTAAATTTAAAAAAAATTGGTACCAAAAATTAAAAAGAAAAATATAAAAATAAACATTTTTTTAATTTAAAAATTTTAAGTTAAAAAAAAATTAATTTCATTGCAATAAAAAGGAAATAATATTGATAAGGAAAAATATATGTATGTGTTTTTTTAATTTTTTGTAGAAAAAAATATTAGCTTTTTTTTGAGAAAAATTAAAAAAATTATAAGTTTTCAAATAAATATATTTTTTTAAATATGTTAAAAAAATCAAATAAATATATTTTTTTAAATATGTTAAAAAATAATATTTTTTCTAATCCCAAATATTTCTGTTTCCTTTTTATTCTTATTTTATTTATAATTTAGAAAAAAATAGTTTTTACGGAAAAAGTAAAAAAATTAGTTTTCTAAAAAAATAATTTTGAGAGAAATATTTACATATGTATGTATGTATGTACATATGTATGTATATTAATTTAAATATAAATGATTTCTAATTTTTTTTTAATAATTGTCTAAAAAATATTTATAAAATATATAATCTAATTTTCTAAAAAAATAATTTTTTAGAGAAAAATAAAAAACATTTTTTTATTTAATTTCGAAAAAAATATATTTTTTTCTCAAAAAATATATGTATGTATGTCTATCTTTTTCTAATAAAAAGTAATTCTTTATTTTTATTTTATTTATGGTTTAGAAAAAATTTTATTTTTTTTAGAGAAAAAAAAATTGTTTGAAAAAATAAATAATTAATTGTAAATAAATAACTAATAAATAAATAATTTTTAATTGTTTTTAATAATTTTATAAAAAATATTTAAAAAATATTAATCTAATTTTTTTAAAAATCATTTTCTTTTTTAACTTTTTATTTTTTCTAAAAAAAATGTTTTCTTAAATATATGTATGTACATATGTATGTATGTACATATATCTAAAAAATATACATCTATCGTTTTATAATAAAATTATTTAGTATTGATTTTTATTTTATTTATAATTAATAAAAGAGTAATAAAAAAATAATAGTGTTCTAAAAAAATATCTCTAAAAAATAGTTTGAATAAACATAAAATAAATATATTTTTAAAAATATATTTTTTGCTTTTTTTATTTTCTAAAAAATACATTTTTTTTATTTTTCTCTAAAAAAATATTTTTTTCTTGTTTTCTAAAAAATAACTCTTTTTTTCAAAATTTATTTTTTCCTAAAATGTCCTAAAATATATACATACATACATACTTATGTACATACATACATATATTTCTTTTAATCAAAAATATTTGTTTTTCATTTTTATTTATAATTAAAAAAATAATAATTTTGGCAAAAATAAATTTTTTTTTCCAAAAAAAGTGTTGTCAAAAAATATATTTTTTTTATTTTCATGTTTTTTAAATTTTTTTGATTCTATTTTAATGTTTATGTCACTTTATGAAAATTTGTATATTTTATAAAAAAAAAATTGTTTAAGAGATGTTATTTTCAAAAAAAAAAAATAATCATTAGGAAATTTACAAAAATTTTGATTTACTGGCAACTCTGTTTCTCTAAAACGACACTTATTTTGTCAGCAACACTTGTAACGCTAAAATAGTGTTAATGCCCATGTCGCGAAAAAATTATGTAAGATTTAATAACATCATGGATAAACGTTTGGACTATTGCGTATTACGTCAATTGATCTGTAGTTTTGAGATTTTATAATAGACCGCTGAGACGGGAAAATTGGTTGGCTTTTTTAAAAATTCGCCGCGCCGTTATATAACGTTAGTGCGAGTATTCTATGCGATCTTAGGTTATTGTCTATATAGAAATATATGCAAGTTTTGACTTTGTAAAGAATAATACCATATTTATGTATATACCCATACACATATACATATATACATATTTATATATCCATGGACCAGTTGACAAATAACTATGACCGTATTTGCTCATACATAGTATGTGGTATATTGCGTAGGCCACGCATGCGCACAAATTGCTACCTTGCACTTGTGCTGCGTGTCAGCTAACGACGCATGCGCACATATTTCATTACAAAAATATTTTGTTGCGATAATTAAACTTGAATTTCTTGATTTTTAATTTCAATTTTCATTTGCTTCTCATCAAGTCCTCTTCATCTTGCAATTTCTAATAACTGTTCATTAAATTGTCATTGCCACCTGTCATAACGCATAACTTTTTTGTATTGCTTTATTGTCAACAATTTTCTAATGGTCACTGCCGTTTTTGGGCATTGTTATTGCTGTCATTACCGAGCTTATGCGGTGCGTATGCGTAACATTTACGATAAAATTTAGCGTTTTGAGTGGCATTACATTTGAGAGCTTTAGATGCCGATGATGCCGGAGACGAAATATCTCTTCACATTTTTGTTTGCATAACAAACCGCTAGAGAATATTTACAATAAAGAAAGCTTCACCAATAAAAGCTGCTAAAAGCTGAGCTTTTTCTTCGAGATTTCCATATTGTTGGCGAAGTTTTTCAAAAAATTAATCCTTCATCAACGTTTTAATCAGCTGCAAAAATACTTATATCAGTCACAGATTAAAACAGCAAAAGCTTTCATTGAGCATACTGTTCCAATTAAGCTTTTAAATAATCCAATTAATTTAAATTATTCTTATTTTTACTTTCATAAGAGTTTTGATATTGGCCAAATAAGTCGGAAGAAATGTAGCTAACGCTTACTAACATCAAGAAAAGCTTTAAAGCTCTAGAGAGCGCCTAAATTAGCGCCTAGTTTTGCAAAGCTTTTTTTTTTCATTATTTCTGTGTGCTCTCAGGGAATCAGTTAAGAGCTTTGAAGCATGTATGAGGTTTCATATGTTTTGTTGATTATTTCTGTCACTTTCTGTTAGCTTTTGTATCAAGCTTTCATTTATACACTTGAAGTCTTCGATTTTTTTTGGTTTATTCATATTCTAGTTGCCTTGTGATATGTTGCGACTTTCACGTGCGGTAGAGCTTGAAAGCTTTTTTAGCCAGCACAGGTTATTTCAGCTTTTATTTAGAATTTTCTGTGATTTATTTTATCAAAAATTTTTTTTAAATAATCTTTTCTTATGTCTTATTGCTAGAATCTGCTTTGTAGTAAAGTAGAGCTTTCGTGTGTTATTTTTCTCTTGCATACCGATAAAAGAGCTTGTTTACGGTTTTACGGTAATTTTACTTAAAATTCTGCTCTCCCTCTCTATTTCTTCTTTGCTCTAGCTTTCTTGACTTCCTTGCTCTTGTTCTACAGCGTTTCATTAATGACTGTAGAGAGTAAAAGTGATTTCTTAGACCTTACTACCTTCCCTTTTAACATGTTTCTAGTATTTTTCTATTGCCTTGTCTTCGCTTTTGAGCTGGGGATTCTTTTCGCATGATACCCTTAACATTTTTCTCTTTCTATAACGACGCTGCTTACTCTTTGTTATGCAATTTTTTGGTTTAACGGTTTCTTTTGGGATTTTGACTTTTCTTCGGTGACTTGCTGAGAAATGAAAACTCGAAGGCATTTGAGATTAAGTGCGATAACGGTACGTTCTTCTGCGCGGCCGTTTTTACCTAATCGGCTGACGAGGCTTCCCACATCGCATTTTCTCGTGCGTGGTACTGAAAAGTGGTGATTTTGGGGAGCTTGAAAATATTTGAACAGATTTTTTTAATGGAGTAAGTTTTAAATTTACCAATTGCGACTTGTTGGGTATTCACTAGTGATAAGCTTAAGAAAGTAGCTGTCATAAATAACGGTTTAGCAGCAACATAAGCGTTTAAGCGTTAAAAACTAAATAATAGAAAAGGAAATTGGCTGGGAAAATCGAATGCAGCGAGTTCGTTAGCTTTGCGCTAACTCCGCACACTGCTATTGTTGTTCATATTCAATTTGTTGTTTTTGTATGTTGTCGCTCTTACAGTTTTTACACTTTTTTCTTGCGTGTTCCCCGTTAAATACAAAACCGGGTGCCGATCGCTTCACCAGTTCGCCAGTACGCGGCGATTTTCCTTTAAATTTTCAAATGTTGTTGTTGTTGTGATAGCTGTTGTTTAGCTGTGGCTCAGCGGCGCATGCCAAATGGTATAAATCGAATCTGGTAAGCGCACATTGGCCACATTCAGTACGCTAAGCTGCCACGGTTAACAACGTCTCTTCGATTTCGAGTGTTGCGCAGAAAGTGCGAGTGCAAGCAAGAAAAAAGTGCAGGCAAATAGAAAATAAATCAAAAGGAAAATATCTATCCTTGATTGACGCTCGCTTAAGAACGTGCGTTGTGTGTCTGTGCGCTCGCGTGCCTGCTGTTAGCTGTTAATTTCGTGGAGTGTCCTGTAAAATGCTGAAATTTATCGTAAGAATTGAAGTGAAAGTTTTTTTTAAATAAAAAAATTAAAATTTTTTGTTAATTAAAAATTCTTTGAAATTTTTTTTTTCGAAAACAGAAAAAATGCCATCAATATTATTATTTTTTTTTAATATGATTTTTTTTTATAAATTTTGGAAATAAAATTAATGAAAAATTTAAAAGATAATTAAGAAAAAAATAAAAATTTAAAAAATTATAATTAAATTCATTGAAAATAATAATAATGTTAAAAAAGAAAATGTAAACACTTTTTTATTCGAAAATGTTTTTGAAAACTATTTTTTTTAACTTGAAAACACACAAAAAATCTTATCTATTGTATATTTGCTATTTATTTTCTTTTACAAAATATAGGAATGAAATAATAATATTTTATTATTCGAAAATAGTTTTGAAAACTATTTTGTTAACTCGAAAACACAAAAAAAAATTATTAAAAATTTTATAATAAACTTACTAAATTTTTTTTGAAAAATATTTTTTTTAATGCGAAAATATAATTCTTGTTTGTAAAATATGGGAAAAATATTAATGTAAATATTCAATTATTGCTCTTGGAAACTTTTTTTTCTTATTTTCGAAATATCAAAAAAAAAAATAAATAAATAATAAAAAAAAACTTAAAGAATAATGTTAAAAAAAATTAATAATGTAAACATTTTATTACATTTTTTTTCTTATTTTCGAAATATCAAAAACAATAAATAATAATATTAAAAAAAAATCAATAATCTAAACTTTTTATTATTCGAAAATGCTTTTGAAAACAATTTTTTTTAATTCGAAAAGAAAAAAAAACATATTTTTTTTTGTAAAATATGTTAATTTTTTTCATAAATCTTGGAAAAAAATATTAAAAAAAATTAAATTCAATATGTACATTATTGAATTTATTATTATTTTTTTTATATGAATTTTTATTAAAAATCTAAAGAGATAATAACAATTATTATTCATTATTTTAATAACTCTTTAATAACTCATTATTTGAAAATGCTTTACAATTTTTTTTCGAAAACATGATTATTATTATAATTTTTTTTAAGAATTTGATATTTTATTACAAATTTTAGGAACAAAAATAATGACAAATTAAAAAAAAAAAAAATAAAGTAAAAATAAAAATTAAAAACAAATAATAATTAAATTCATTAAATCTAAAACAAAATAATTTTGATAATATATATAATAATATCAATAATGTAAATATTTTATTTATCGAATATACTTTCGAAAATCATTTTTTTGATTCGAAAGCACAAAAAAATATTATTTATATGTGCCATTATTATTTTTGTAAAATATACGAATTTTTAATATAAATCTTTAAAAAAATAGTAAAAAAAATAATTCAGTATTGTAAATATTTTTTAAATGAATTTTTATTATAATTAAAATTAAAAAAAATAATAATAACAGTAATAATGATTGAAATCAGTAATGAAAAAATTGTTTATTTCAAAGTTCTTTTGGAACATATTTTTTTATTCGAAAACACAAAAAAAATATAAATATGTGTTATTTTAATATTTTTTAATATAAATTTGAAAATAATTAATTACAAAAAAAAAATAAAAAAATTAATAATTTACTTGAAAAATAAAATAATAATTAATAAATAAAAATAATGTTAATATTTTTTTCCAATTTTGATAAAAATTAGTGAAAACAAATAATGACAATATTTTTTTTCAATTTTCATAAAAATTAGTAAAAAATATAATAATAATGATTAAAATCAATAATTACTTATTTTACTATTTCAAAATATTTTTCGAAATTATTTTCTTAATTCGAAAAAGCAAAAAAAATAATATTTTTGCTATTGTTATTATTTTTTTTGCAAAGTGTATTAATTTTTAAAAGACTATTAGTCTCTTAAAACATTATAAAAATTTAAAGTTAATAATTATATGTAAACGATTTCTATTACCGACTTTCTATAATGTTTCATATTTTTTTTAATGTTTAAAATTGTTTCATTTAATTCTTTTGTTTTATTAAAATTAAAAATTGCTACTTTCTAAAATGTTTACATTATTGAAATAATTACCATAATTTTTTTTACTGTAAAATTCCAATAAAAATATTTTTCAAAATTTATTTTTTTTTTCATAAAATTGGTAACGCCAAAAATATAAAAACTGTATTAAAATATTTTCAATTCCGTTTTTTACATATTTGCGATTAAAAATTATTAATCAAAAACTCAGATACTCATTTGCCTCCCACTTGTTGCCCACATACTTACGATAAAACTCCCTTACAGTTACTTTGTTTTGCTTGTTTGCTAACCTTGGCAACAGCTTTAAAAATACACGATTTCGAACATCACGAGTACGAGCACCATAAGGAACCTGAGGAATCGGAACACCATCATGAGGTGGAGCACAAACATGCCACTTCACATCAAAGTGTCAAATTCCATCATTTCCACCCGGTACCGGTTTACATCAAGGACAAACACTTGCTCAAGAATCCCATCGAAATTGGCGGTACCAAGCAGAAATTGAAGATTTTACATCCCGAAACTGAGCACAGCCACAATCACGGTTTGGTCTTGGAAGAAGAGAGCGAGTCACATATCCATGAGCATGGACATCACGAAATCGAACATCATGCACCACATCTGGAGCACTACGAACACTATCATCACGAATAAGTGTTGTGGATAACAAGCCAGAAAGAGATAAAAAGAGATGGAGTGAGAGAAACGAGTTGAGCTGAAAAAGAAAAACTGAAAGTCGCGGTCGTTTGCCTTTAGTGATCTAAAATTGGTAGCTTGACTTTGCTTTCCGTAGCGGGGCTGCCAAATTTTTTGTTTAATGTTGTGGTTCATTTTGAAACTTTTTTATACAACGGTCACACTTGTTGCAAATGGAGCGCAACATTCACTAATTATTTTAGAAAAATGAACTTGTATTTTTAATTGTGTATATAGTTAAAATAGAAGACTGAGCCTTCGAATGCTCGTCAATTGTAAATTAAATAAAAATGAGTGTTTCATAAGAAAAAAAAATATTCGTTTATATTGCAGGCAAGTTGACTCAGTGTGTTACGGCTACCCCCGGTTAGTCCTCGTTAGGATGTCAAGGATTAGATAAGTTGTCATCGAGGTCATCCAACGGTAGGCTCAGGAAACGTGCTATTTCGATGGAGTCGGATCATAGGGGTCACTTTCAATTCTCGCGGCAACTCGAGTTCGTCGTCTGCAATGGGTAGAGGTTTGACTCCAAGTACGTCATTCACTGAGAGGGGGTCGGTGAAGGTTTTAATAACTGCATTGTGCAGGGCCGCCAGTGCATGTCTGAAGTTTTGTTTGCGTTCGAACTCTGGTCTTCGTATTGTTTTATATCATCGATGTAGTTGAGGAAGGACCTCTTGATGCTCTTAGGTGACGATTCCGCAACAAGCAGGTGACTGTTATGATCCTTAACTTGGAACAAACAAGCGTCGCTGGGAAGTTGTTTGATGGAAGACATCAAGTGGCATGTCTGTAGCTTCCTCTGTACTTTGGCAATTATCGCGGTCGTGTGAGAAGTGAGGGGCACAAGCTGTCGAATGTGGCACATAAAATCCTAAGGTTATGGACTTTATTTTGACGCCATCGACTGCAATATGAAGGTGAAGTATGTACTATCTGGAAGGAGAGTGAATATGGTCGCTGTGGATTTAGTATGAGAGGAGGTTGGTTTCGTGTAGCGAGGAAGCAAGAAAGGTCGGAGAGATAGCTGTTTACGTTTGACCACCTGCCATTGATTCCACTGCCCGTCATCATTATCGTGTAATCGTCATCACACGAAGTGATAGAAATTCTCTCTGGCGATTGAGGGAGTTTCGAGATGTAGTTAAACTGCAACGGCGAGAGGATACCACTCTGCGGAATCTCCTGTTTAATTCTTCTCAATTTAGAGTTTTTACCTCGAAATATAGTACGGATGATTGTCGACCGCTCAGATAGTTCATAGTCCACCTCTTCAGCCCTGGAGGGAGAGTATATTTTTCGATGTCCTCCAGTAGCGTTTTGTGATTGACTGTGTCAAAGGGCTTTTGACAAGTCCAACGCTACCAGGATCGTCCACTCGCAGGGTGGTTTTTGGTTGAGGCCATGAACTATCTGGGCGATTATGACGCCAAGTGTTGTGGTGGTGCTGTGCACTTTTCGGCAGCCATTTTTTTTAATTTGTGTTAACCGGTAAGCATCTATGAAGTTTCG
The DNA here is from genome assembly GCF_016617805.1 of Bactrocera tryoni. Taxonomy (NCBI): domain Eukaryota; kingdom Metazoa; phylum Arthropoda; class Insecta; order Diptera; family Tephritidae; genus Bactrocera; species Bactrocera tryoni. The sequence continues at coordinate 73,394,163 of NC_052502.1, read as the reverse complement.
AGTCTCGTAAAAAACGCTAAACACCATCTCTTTTAGAAATAATAATTAAAATGATATGACATCCGTAGCTCTATAGATTAAACCTCGTACGGGAACAATTAGGTCAATCAGCAGTCTTATGTATCTCTTGGAGCTCATATAATTCTTTTCAAACTTCAATTGAAAACGTACTAAACATAGTTTTTAATACTCGCAGTTAATACCTTTTATTTCATAAATTTCCTTGTAATTAAATATTTCATAGGCTATTACATCATTTCGAGCATCTCAATTAAGATTATCGGCCAAGTTTGTAGGCAGTGTTACACAATCAAATTTTCCAGTTACCGGTAATTTTTTCTTTACTAACCACTTATCGCTGGCCTCATCGTAAACCTCGACAGTATCGTCCCACTGTGCGGGGCCAATCACACCACCAAATGCCCACAATTGATCACCTATTGAGGCGGCGCAGATATATCTACGTGCGACATTCAACGAAGCTATCTGTAGTGAAATGTTTGATGTTTGAAATAAAATCGAAAATCTGTATATATCACATAAGACCCAACCTTAGTCCACTTGTCTTGCTTTGGATCGTAACGTTCGACGGTTTTTAGATCACTGAAACGTCCACTCATTGCGTAAATAAGGCCTTGATGCACAGTCACCTGAAATGATTTTTTGTTTTTTTTTTGCATTTTCCTGTTATTTTGGAAAGATTCTAAAAAATTGGGACTACAAGTATATCGAAAGAAATATGTCCGCTAGGTGTCGCTATATTCACAAATAGTGAAAAATCATGTGACAGATATGACTTTGTGTTTATTTCTAAAGAATAACAAATAAAAATTGCCTGAATTATGTCTAAATTTTCAAAACATAATCGGCGTTCGCTCAAAATATCACCCTTTAGCCAACTTCATACTTACAGCTGGACTTTCACGTGCTTCAGCCATTGGACTACAATTATGCCATCTATTTGTGGAAACATTATAAACGTCTACTCTGTTCAACGTGCGTAAATCCTTACCACCTATTAAGTATATATTAGCATTCAAGATGGCAACACCAGCTGTAGCGCGAGATGTAGGCATGCCAGATTTATACTCCCAACGTCCAGTTGACGTACTGTAACTGTAATATGTCATAATATTAGAACACTAACAGCATCTGCGGTCTACCAGAAGTCTTACCATTCCACACTACTCAACGAATTTTCCGCCTTACCACCAAAAACATATATAGAATTATTCACCACAGCAACACAAGCGGCAGTACGCTTAGCTTGCAACGACGGCATCGTTGTAATTTTTTTTGTTAGCAAATTGTAGCTGAGCACAGCTTTGCTTACGCCATCCCTGCTGCGTCCGCCGATGAAGTAGAGACTATTCCCCATAAACGCCGTGCTGAAATAATATCTTTTAATTTCCAAGCGTGTAGCTTTTACCCATTCCTCTTTAGCCTGATTAAAAAGCAATATGTCCTTATAACCTGTCCAATCCTTTAAAATTAATGTGTTAGTTATTAAATATATTCGTAAACATATATATCTACTTACTTCGCCCCAATTCTGTACCGCGACCCATGAAGGCAGTTCGCCACGTTTCTTAAGTGCTTCTGTTGCTAAACCTTCACAACCGGATAATGGTTTGATTTGCTGTCTTAAGAAGTCGTTGTCGAATTCGGTAAGTGTAAGCGAACCGATCAAATCGGGCAGGTACTGCTGACGCTCAGTGGCATTGTACTCGTACCAGCCTTTGATGGCCAAAAATATGTCCGCTTGGGAAGCCACATTGACGTCTAGTTCCTTTATAATGAATTTCCATTGTGTCATATTGAGATCAAATATTTCGCCTTTTCTATTAACCTGAAAGTTGATTTTTATGTAAAACACTTGAGTAACTCAGGACTTTATAAACGAAAGGAATTTTTAGTAAAAGAAATTTTCAAATGGTGTGAAATTGGCAATCGGTGACTAAATGTCCAGTGAGATCCTCAACTTCCCTTAACACATATGAGAACCGACAATCTCATTGTTTCGTGGTTCAGTTTAGTACAGTTAAACTAGTTCGATCTTTAACGGGTACTCCGTTTCAACATAATACCTTTCGAAATGTTATGAAAGTACAGGATGAAAATGAGCTTCACTTACATTATACTAAAAACAAAATGAATATACTTATAAGCTCTACTGGAGTACTTTGTACTTATCTCCCCCTTCTGTATCGACATTTTTGCGTCAAAAGTTTTTTCGTTTTTTGTGTGATCTTTGAACGTCTTCTGAACTAAGTACTTTATGCAAATTTGAATGTTTCAGATTTCACCTTCTAATTTCGAAATCACCTTGGCCAATGCCTCTAGTCTAATTTCTTTTCAGATCTAACCAATTCTGGCCACCGCTTCCTTATACTGGGAGACCGATATATAGTCACATACGAAGATATAGCCTCCGTGATCCGCTTTTACTTCTGGCGAGAGATGACCCTCTTTCCCTGCTATGAAAACACAGCCTTAATTTTTTTGAGCCCGCCCAATTAGTGATTTCTTCTGCTGGTGTTGGCGTATCCGCCTCGCTCCTCAGCCCTACCTTCGTTTCCAGCTGGTTGGACAATCCTTAGCCGGTAACCGCGCTTTTAAAAGGTAATTTACTACCTTTCGAGGAGGACGATTTCGTTGCCTTAGGCACTGACCATCCCAGAACCCTGTTCAATTTCAAGGTTGGTTCCGACCTATTTCCATCCACATACGTTTCGTTTGGTCTGCTTTTTCTATTCATGTTCGTTTGGGCTGCATTCAGAGACGCTATTGAACTCACAAAAAGTAGTTGCTTTTAATGGTTCTAAGATTATCTACCATATGAACTTAATGAGGATGGGAGAGGAACGTACTGTGAGGCCTGCCAATGTTTTAACAGGACAGAAATAGCCTCGGCAATAACCCGCCAGCCATTTGTACATGGTGTCACTCCTACAAGCTCAGTTGACGGAGTACGTTGACCACCAATCCAAGGTTCGACCAAATACAAAAAAGCTTTAGTCCTGAAATCATAGTCCGAGTCGAACCATAGGTCAAAGGAACGTTAAGAGTTTTCTCAAGCCGTGAAGACCGCAGGTCATTTAGCGTTACCCAGGACGCATCGCGGCGAAGTGATTATCTCACATGCCACAGAAAGTTCGCGCGGAAATTTGAACTCACCTCCTTAAAATTCTTCACAATATAAGCGAGTAAGCGCGTTTCAAATTTTTCGTACTCCAATTCTGTTGCCAATGGTATCAGCTTGCGCACTAAGAAATCACTTATATGATCCATCATGTAATTCACACAAATATCAACCACTTCGTATAAACGTAGCAGCATAGCGCCTTTGGCCATACGCTCCGCATTACCAGCTGTAATATCCGTCTGTCCGTTGTAGCAATAGACCACCAATTCTTCGAAAGTATCACTATCCATTTTCGTTACCGTTAGCGAGTTGCAATCGTCATCGGCATTGTCGAAGAGTTCTAGAAAATATGGGCTTGCCGCTGCGAGAATTAGGCGATGTGCTGTAAATCTATTAAAATGGTAAATTATCATACATACTTATATCTGAGTTGAGGATTACAACAACAGTTCACAACAACAACTTACTTATATGTCGTGTAAGGAAACTCGAATAAAATATCAGTGAACTTCTGTTCGTTGTAGAGTTTATAAACAGTTTGCATGACCTCCCAATTATGACGGACATCATCGCGTAGATTAACGGGTTTCGGTAGTCCAGATACGCTAAGCGACATTTTTCTGCAAGAATTCACAATAAAAACAAAATTAACAAATCCCACTCCTTCGCTTGTGGCACTGCAATGTACTGGCTCGGCGCCACGGCGGAAAATCCATTTTATGCTTGAAGCTTTAGCGCAGCTTGTGCATGCAACCGCAGTTGCGAAGTTCTATTTTAAACTTTTCGCGTGGGAAATTTATAACATATATTGTTATCAATTTCGAATTATTGTTTTTTCTTTGAAAGAGATATGCTAAATGAGTATATAAGGGTGGTCGCAGAAGTATCTTGCCTGCTAAAGAAAGTAACAGATTAAAATATATTTAAATCTTTTGTGAAATATATTTCCACATAAATTGGTTTTATGAAGAAATTTCGATACTTTCTGCACAGGCCCATTTTTTAACCACAATATGTGTTAAGATAAATGAGAATTAAAAGAAAGAGCCACCAACAAGTAGCTGATTGGGTTGGTTACTTTTAGTACCGTCCTCCTACTGTGTATAAATATATATCAACATAATTGTGGTTTGTGTATAAGCAACCTGGGAACTTTATGGTTGTATTTGATAATACGAAAAAAAGTGCGGAAGTGCAGTAGTTCGAACGCTTCCAACTGATATTTGTAAATTTTATTAAGGCGAATATATTTTCTCAAAGACTGATGTCAACTGCCGACTAATCGATAAAATTTTGTTATTGAGAACCTTAAAAACGGCACAGAAATTAGAAAAAGAAAAAAATAACTGTTGATCCAAGTAGGAATACTTTCTTCAATAGCCGTTTTTTAACAGGTCGCGCGTGAACCGTGTCAAGTTGTCATGCTATTTTTGTTCAGTATTGTTTAACATTTCATCATAGAAAGACTTACGCCTGAACAACGTTTACAAATTGCTCAAATTTATTTCTAAAATTGACGTTATCTAAAGAATGTATTTCGTGCGCTTGACTCAACTTTTGGTCAACAAAATCGGTCCAATGAGTTTACTCACAACACGATCACCCATCTTGAGACCCAGCATTCATTATTGTATAATATTCGACCGAATAGAGCGAGTCCAGCAAGCAGTGAAGAAAATTAGCAGCCGCAGCTGAGAAGGTACACGAAGACCGTGGTGAGTCGATTCGGCGCTGTTCGCAGCAACTCAGACTGACGTATGGAATGACTTGGCGCATTTTACGTCCAGATCTTAAATTGAAAGCGCTTGCACAACAACTGAAGCCGCTCGACGTTGCCAAGCGACAACGCTTCGCTCTATGAATCTTCCAAGTTCCAAGAAGTTCCGACGTTTTGAGCCAAATTTCGTTCAGCGATGAGGTCCATTTCTGGCTCAGTGTGTATGTCAACAAGCGAAATTGCCGCATTAAAGACGAAGAGCATCCTGAAGAGATTCAAGAGCTGTTATTTATTCCAGAAAAAACAACGGTTTTGTGCGGTTTGTGGACCGGTGGAATCGTCGAACCATATTTCTTCAAAAATTATTCGGGTGAGAACGTAATCGTCAATAACTAATGTTCGCGCCAAGATAACCGAATATTTGTTGCCTGAAATTAAAGCTCGAGATCTCGGCGACATTTGGTTTCAACAAGACGACGCCACTTCTCATACAACGCAGCAATCAATGGATATATAATAAGATAAATTCACGTTTTGTACCGTTCGATTGGCCACCAAGATCACACCGTTAGACTTTTTCCTGTGGGGATATGTAAAGTGTAAAGTCTAAGTGGACAATCCTGCTTCGATTCTGGCCTCGGAACAAAACATCACGTGTGTCATTCTCCAGTTATCAATCCAAATGCTCGAACAAGTCATCGAAAATTGAACAACAGATGGACCATCTGGGACGTAGCCGCGGCCAACATTTGAAAGAGATAGTTTCCAAAAAATAAATGCCAAAGAATTTTTCTTTCGGATGCTAATAAACTATTCTAATTAAATTTGAAGTTACTGTGGTTTTTCTTTCAAAAAGTTGGGGCCTCGAAATGGATCATCTTTTATATGCTACAAACCTGTCATCACGTTCAAAATCCTTCGACTTCTTATCGTTTGTCTTCTCTTCGAGTAAGTCTTAAAAGGTGTGTCAGTAAGATCGATCCAATGCCGAGTAGATAATCGTGCCTTAATTAGGTTTTCCAGATCTCATTGTTTTCATCTAAATTCAGCAAGCACAAAGTAAAATAGTAAACTCTCTGTATTGTGTTGATATGTATTAAAGCTGATGGCTGACTAAACTTTCTGCTATATATTGAATCTGACGGCAATTATAGCTACTGAGGAATTCTGACAAAAACGAGTCTGTTTGCCATTGTGTTTGGCTGAAGTCTCTTCGGCATAGCGTGTCTTTCTTTTGTTGATCTATACAAAGTTGGTAACACAATTCCTCTTTATAGTCTACTTTTAGGCGCTCAGTTATGAACACAATTAAATACCGTTATTATTTTATTATAAATATATACTTAAGCTAACATTGCACTGGAAAATTGGCATATATTTTAAAAAGTAATACGTAATTTGTAGAAATGTCTTTGCATAACTGCAGGCGCGCATACAATAGTGCCGAGAAACAGTTATATTAAAAGAAAACATAAATCAATAAATAAACGAAAAACTAAAAATAATTGCACGCATTAAAAATCAAGCCTGGAGCGTTAATTTTTTGGCGGCGGACGTAGCGCCAAGCTCGCCTCAATATCTTTTACGGCCGCGTTGCGCAGCGCCTTCTTGTTTACATTGGGATATGGTAAGCCACCGCCGCGCTTGCCACGCTTACTGTTGCTACCGCTAGGCAAGCGACTAACGGCATACTTGTGTCCGCTATGCTGTGGCTCACGTTCACGTTCCCGTTCGCGTTCACGTTCACGTTCCGCTTTGTATGTGTGCTGATAGCCGTAGCCTTCGGGATTATTGTTGTATTTCGGACTGTAGCTGTCGTATTCTAGTCCCTTCTGTGAGGCGCTCAATGCCCCGTAGGCAGGTTTAGCGTGCGCCTCAACCCAACTGGCGCTGGTCTCTTCATATTTGTGCGGCAGTGGTTCCTTCTTCAGCACGTACTGGTAGGGATTCATGACGGGGTAGCCATCTTCTGATACCTGCGCGCTAGACCCAGCGCTTGTGTCTTTTTCATCGGACGTGTCCGTTTGTGCACTAGGTTCGGCAAAGTAGCCGGAGTAACCTTTATAATCGACGCTTAATTCACCACTACTAGCTTTTAGTTTGCGATACTCGGCAGCTGCGGCGCCAGCGCCAGCCGTGGATAGCGTGCGTGATTTTTCCGGCTTGAATGGCAGAGAGTTAATATCGTGATAGATTTCCGAGTTAAAGTAAAGCTTATTTGGCTTGTTTGTGACACTCGCGCTCAACGAAGTTGGACGCTCATCGGGCTCTTGCGTCGTGACTACATGCGAAAGATCAAAGTCCTCGATATGCTTCAGCGCGGCACTATGATCGAAATGGTCGTAGGTACCTTTAAGTGGCAACGTATATGGTTTCGAAATTGTTTTCACGGTGGCCGTTTGCAGTGGTGCGCGTGTCTTGATCTTGTAAACGAATTCAACATTTGGCGCCAGCGCCTCGCCGACCTCATGGGCCTGATGTGCGCCGGCTTGTGCGCGATACGCAGTCTCGGCTTCGGATTGATAGCGTTGCGTAGACTTGAGCTGATGTTTGGGCGCGTGGTGGCGTGAACTGGAGTAACCGGAAATGCTGCCATGCGTGGATGTACGGTGCGATGATCCAGTTGTTGACGCTGATGACGGATTGCCACTTTCACTACCACTCGTATACACAGCATTGTGCGCGGGTGTAGCACCGGAATGTTTCGGACGTGTTGTTGTCGATGTAATATGCTTCTCATCAACTGGCACAGTTACCATTTTATAATATGTTTTCGGCTCTTGCGGCGAAGTGACGATCTTGCCTTCGGCTTCCAGCTCTTTCATGTATTTCATTACCGATTTTTCGATCTGCTTCATTATCTCCGCTTTGGGTATTTCCGTTGATGCGGAGCCGCGCAGCTGCTCTGGCTCGGGCTCTGCTGGTGCAACACTGGCGCCTTGATAGGCAGGTTGAAAGAGATATTTTGTGCGGTAGTGACGATCGACGCCGTCACCGTCAGCGACACCACTACCACCGCCTGCGCCGGCCTCCACACTGGCTTCGTAGGCACTGCTGTCATCATAAACCTCGTAAGAGCGCGTTACCGGGTCTCGATTGTAAGCAGACGCTACCTGCTGCGGCACGCCGTCATTGGCACTTCCCACAACAATTACTTGACCACGTTCCGTTTGCGCCTCCAGTTGTTGTTGCTGACTTTCCGCTTGCTGTTGCGCCTGTTGGGCTTGTTGGATTTGCGCCTGCAATTGTGCATGCATTTGCGCTTCCAAAAGTGACTGGTGGTTATTATCCAAATGCTGTGGCGTTTGTTGTTGCAACTGTTGTTGTTGTAATTGTTGTTGTTGTGCTGCGGTATGGTAGTACTCAAATTTGATATTGCTCGGCGATGGAGCATTTCGCTCGTCCGCCGACTCGTCGTTAGTTTGTGCTGACGGTGTCTTCGGTCCAGATTGCAGTTCGTCTTCAGTGGACAGTATGCGTATGGGTTCGCGCAATCGTGTGCCATAACGTTGCATCTTCATGGCATTAGCTACATATTCCTCAGCAGTTTCGGCATCTTCCAATGAACCTGACTCGTAAGGACGTGATGCACTTAACGTGCTTGTGTACTTGGCTGTGATCTGTGTGTGCACCGGTTCGCTCTCCGGACGTATGAGATTCATTTCCAAATTGCCATAAGGATATTCTAAGGAACAGAAATATAATTTAACAGACCACACAATTATAACCTCTCAGCTTTCTTTGTACTTACCATCCCCGTCTCTAGCATAAGCGCCACTACGTCTTTGTGGATTCTTATCTACATGGCTAGCGGCAAGAGCTAGTTGATCAGCAGCTGCCTCAGACTTTTCTGTAGCAGCTTCGATGGTTTCTTTGGCATTTCCTAATGCCGGCCTGCGACGATTGTAACGCGCATTGCTTTGTGATTCGGCTGAGTGAAACAGAGCTAAGAGCTTTAAAAGAAAAATAATTTACTATAATAATTTTATTAATTTATAAAATGCTGTGGAAATTGTGGAATAAGTGAGGTGGAATGACTTAGGTTCTTAAGTTCTGAAGTGTTAAGAAAAATGTATCACTTGCTGTAGCAGCTGTTATGATATGAAGAAACCCTCGGCCGAAAACCAACGTATTTTGATAGGAGTTTATGGTGGACATGCAGCAGCATTATGCGATGAAAATTGTTGAAAAAGACAAGAAGAGCTCGCAGTATTCTGGGTGTCAACCAAGCAATCATTTCAAAACGTTTAAAAGCCGCACGATACATTCAAGACCAAGGGTATTGCGTAGGAATTGAAGCCAAGGACGTTCAAACGCTGTGAAACGAAGTCGTTTTTGCCGCGTATTGTAACTGGTGATGAAAAATGGACTCTTTACGACAACCTCAAACGCTAAAAACCATTTGTGAGACCTGGCTAACTAGCCAAACCGACAGAAAAGCCAAATATCCATGAAATCAATTTAATGCTCTTTATTTGATGATATCTGAACGGCATGCTAGATTATGTCCTTCAAAAACTGAGCGAAACCATTAATGGGTATCGCTACCGGCAACAGCTCATCCAATTGGAGCGAGTGATTGCCGAAAATCGTCCCGAATTTGTGAGTCACCATGACAACGCTCGACCTCACGTGCCAAGACTGGTTAAGAACTATTCGGATAACAGCGGTATGGAGTTTTTATCCGTCTTACCCACTTCATCGCCCGGATCTTCTAACTTTTGTTCCGGTCGATGCAGAACGACCTGGCTAAAATTCGGTTCTCTTCAGAATAAAGTATCAAAAAGCGGCGCAGTTCTTTTGGAATGGCATCCAAAATTGCAAGAAAGAAAATATTACTGGTTGTCACGTCATGGATAGATCTTTTAGCTCCTATATATTTAAGCCGAGTTCTAGACAAGGCCGGACATAAGCGGTAGACGTATAACTACAGCTTGTACTACTTGTAACTACTTTAACTGCCTCCTGGTGATCTAACCGACCTTTAAAGAAATAGCTTGAATTAATAGTTGATCGCAAGCTGTGATCGCTGATCGAAGAAAACCGATCGTATTCTTATGAAGTGATTTAATTTAATTACAGTTGTTGTAACAACCAACTAAATTTATTAAAGCTCAATTTCTTTCATAGCATAAATTTTAGGCTTAACCATTGATAGCGAAGATAGCGAGCAATGGCGAACCCAGTCGATTTAGCCATATCCGTCCATTTGCCTGTATATACAGAACTAGTCTCTCAGTTTTTGAGATACCGTTCTGAAATTTTGCAAACCTTCTTTTGTTATCAAGAACTAGCTCATTTGTCGGAACCAACAACTATAGCTTTTAGTTGTCATATGACAGATCGTTCAAATCGGACTCATATAACCTATAGCTGCCTATATAGAAAACTTGTTTATTTGACAAGGTATCTTCACGACATTTGGCACAGATAATTTTCCAAAACATCGTTATAATCTCCCATCATATAGTTCAGATTGGACTGGTGTAGCTTATAGCTGTCATACAAACTGACCGCTCAAACTCAAGTCTTTGTATGGAAACCTCCTTTATTTGTCAAGGTATCTTCAAGAAATTTGGCATAGATTATTATCCAGAGTATTACTACAATCTCTGAATATATTGTATAGATCGAACAACTATAGTTTAAAGCTGCCATACAAACTGACCGATCGAAAGCAGATTAACGGTTATAGCACTGATCGATCTTCGTAGATTTCGCTTAGGACAAAGTCTTTAATTATGATAAAGTGTTTTGGTGGGTTCTCTGACTTCTCTCTGACTTCTCTCTGACTTCTCTCTGACCTCTCTCTGATCTCTTTTCCGTTCAGTAATCGTTGACAAAAATTATTGTGGAATTAATCCAGAAATTATCGCGTACAAGTTATGTTATATTCAAGGATTATCAATAAAAACCTGTCTGCCTCACGAGTTTCTGTTCACGTCTTACTTCCTGTGAATTAAAAAATCATAATTATTTCCTCCTCAAAGCAAAGCAGGAACATCCTGCAACAAGTGCACTGCCGCCAAAACCAGTACGAAACGCAGCTGGTTTTTGAGCTCATCAATGCAACAACAGTTGCGTGCAACAAGTTGCATTGTTGCATCATATGCCAAATATAGGCATAAGCTCAAAACGATTCCGTTAAGTTCAAATGTTTTATGCAACGCAACAAAAAAATGCATTTGTGCATGTACATATATATAGTATGCCTATGTATGTTGCAGCCACACGCCCCAGACGTGCGTGCCACAATGTTATTGACTTGCTGCGGTGTGTTTATCTTCCAATGATTTATCAAAACGGCTATTAACGGTAATTACGCAGTAGAAACGTGCAGCAGTTGCAAGCAGCACGCAGCAAAAGTGGTTGGCAATAGTGCCAATACAAAAACAATTATACAAATAGCGGAGAGAATATTAAAAGAAATCGAAAATCAAATAAAATTGCATCTACTGCACACACACATACATACATACATATGCGTATACTAATCGCAAATGCTGCAAAAGTTGGCAAGCGCTTGATGCGCTGCGCAGCGCGCATCATACTTTCGCTTTCTTTTTTGGCATCGCGCATGCAACAGTGCAAGGCGCAAGCGCATGCGCGTACGTAATATGCTGTTACAGACGCTGCGCCGTTCATTCACTTCGCTTAAGTGGCAAGCACCAGCGTTGATATCAGCTGGCAAATCAGTGCAAGTTTTTACAAGCTTTTTTGAGTTAACAATCTATGTTAATTCAATAGTTGATAATTTCAAATTAACTCTTTTTACATAAATTATGTATGCATGTACATATGTTTTAATTATATTAATTTTTTCTTTGCATTTTTGTTTTCTTATTTTTATTATTTTTTATTATTTCAAAAATCTTAAATAAAAATCAAAAATCTTATTTTTTCTAGTTAAATATTGATTCTTTTCAATTTCCCTATCTTTTTTATATATTGGAAAAATTTAAAATCAAAAATTAAATTCCGATCTAATTAAAATTTAATTTTAATTAAATATTTTTAATTTTTTTTTAATTTAAATAAATATTTTTAATTTAATAAAAAAATTTAATTAAAGTAAAAAAAATTAAAACTAAAATAAAAAAGTAAAAATTTTAATTAGTTACAAAAAAATTTTTAAATTTAATTTGAAAAAAATTTTAATTAAAAAAATTTTAATTAATTAAAAAATGTTTATATTTAAATTTATTATTTTTTTTAAAAATTCTAATTAAAAATTTCAATAAATTAAAAAAAAATATTTAAAAATTTAAAATAAAAAAATTAAAAATTTTTCATAATGTATGTATGTACATATGCATATGTACATATGTAAATATTTTAATTTTGAATATGGTTATATTAAATTTTAATGTTATACAATTCATTGAAATTTTAATTGAACAATTTATTTTATAATTTTTCTAATTGATTTTCTAAATTTAAGCTTTATAAGCTAATGATGAAGCGTTTTTTCTTAAAAATCTGTATTTTCACATAGTTATTTGAGTAAGCAAATTTATTGAAATTTTTTTTATAATTTATCGCTAATTTTTTTATATTAAAAAAATAACATTTAATTTAAAGTCATGAATAAAAAATATTTCATAATTAAAAACTTTCAAAACTTGTATTTATTGAGTAAGCAATTTTTTTGAAAATTAGTTTAATAATCTATTTTTAATTTTTTGTTATTATATAATTTTTTTTTATATAAAATCAAGAAAAAAAATATTTTTAATTTCAAAATTTTCAAAACTTTTTAATAAAAAAAACTTATTTCGAAATTTAAAATCAAAAAGCACAAAATATTTAAAAAAATATATACATATACAATGTACGTACATATATGTACATATGTTATAAAATATACCACTGAAAAATATATGAAATAAAAATTTTCTCTCAAAAAAAAGTTTAAATCGAAAGTTATAAAAAAAAAATATTTTTGAAAATAAAGTCATGATATTTTTATTTCTGGTTTTGAAAAATTTTATTTTGAAGTTTAAATTGAAAAAATATATGTATATGTATATTTTTTAATTCAAAACTTTATTTATTGAGTAAGCAAATTTTTTAAATTTATTTTTAATTTTTTTCTGATATAAAAAAAAACAAAATTTTTGAATTTAAAATCAAATTGCTTTTTATTTCTTTATTTAAAGATTTATTCAAAAAAATGGTTTTAATATTTAAGCTTAGAACCAAAATTGTTAAAAGATTAAAAATAAAAAAAAATAAATTTTATTTCAAGAATTAAAATTCAAAAAATGATTTTAATATTTAAATTTTGAAAAAAAAACTTAAAAAATATTATAAATATTAATAAAAAATTAAACAAAAATTTCAATTTTAATCTTTTTTTTCTGAAATAATTTTTTTTCTAGTTCAAAATAGCGCAAAAATAATTTTTTTTTAAGTTGATAAGAAAAAATTATATGGAAATTTTTTCTTTATGTATTTTTTGAAATTTTTGAAAGCGATTTTTTTTATTTAATTTTTGTCAAATTCTTTGCACTCTTTTGCTTCATTGGTTTTCTGCCATTATCCTTCTTTAATCAGTTGCGTTTGCGTTGATTTCGCTGTTATAGTATAGTTTTTGGAAGCACTGTGTACCGAAATATTGTTTTTATATTTCAATACTTCTTTAACAACAATACTCAACAACAAATTAGCACTGTTCAACAAAATTTGAATGTAAAACTTCTTTTTCTCGAATTTCACCAAATTTCGGGCCTACAAAAATCCACAAACTCAACACCAGCACCACTTATACAACACATTTCCACTGTCACTGCCAGCGCTAATATATATTCATATCCCAGCGGACTGGACTAACAGCTGCTGCTGCCACATGCTCTACTTTTTACTTACAACCAACAGCGTTATTAAATAATATTTCATATTTTGCGCGCACATTTTTACGATTTCACGGTCTAACGGTACAAAATGATTTGGTGTCGATGTCGACCCGTCCATTGGCTTTTATATGAAAATGTTTCGCCGCTCGTCGTGTGTGCGCCCACATTCGACGGCGTGAGGCGGGCTGGCGTCCGATTGGCTGCTTATTGTTTCGTGGCTGCAGAGCGCATGCTTAGCTGGTCATTTGGCAGCTTTTCAAGCGTTGTAGCGTTGCTTGGCAGGACTGACAGCTTGATCGGCTCGATCGAGCTGCATGTATGTACATGCAATAAACTCAGCAAGTTAGATAAATAGACGTTTTCGTAATGAGTAATGAAAAGCAGGAGGCAGAAAAAAACCAGTAACTTGGCTCTGATCATTTATGAAAAAGTAGGCTGCAAAATCGAAATGAAAGAAATGTTGTGTTACATTATTACCATCAAATACATACATACATATGTCGGTTTGATTTGAACTTGTGCAATGCCTTCAAATAGTACGCTACCAAGGCGAATGTCAAGTTGGTAAGGTCAAGTGCTCACTTTGGATATTAGAATAAGTTGCCCTCAGCGCAGCCCAGGAGATAAACGTAAAAAATTGCAGACTTCATAAAGCTTCTCTAGAGTTTATAACTATGAATCTCACATAAAACTATGTTTCTTCATGTATACTTTGCCGAACCGGCATAAGGAAACTTATGCACAGTCCTTCGAAATATTTATGGAACTTTGTCTTATGCTATGTCAAACATATATTATTTCAGTTCATTTCAGCGTATCAATATTAAGTTTTGTTTGACTAATGTTGTGCTATGTTCCGCTGTGTTACGTTATGTTGTGTTTTGTAACATTCTGTTATGTTTCGTAACGTTATGTTATGTTATGTTAAGTTACAATGCGTTACGTCAAGTTGCGAGATGTAACGTCAGAGTACTGTTGCGTTATGTTTTGTTAAGTAACGTTATGTCATTTACATTATGTCACGTTACGTCAAGCTTCAATATGTAACATATTTTCGTTATGTTGTGTTATGTGACATTATGTTATGTTATGCCAGATGTACCGCTTTCATGCTTGTGCATTATTTTCTGTTATGTTATGTTGAGTAAGGTTATGATATGTTACGGTATGTTGTGTTGATGTTATGTGGTGTAATATTACGTTGCCTTTTATTATGTTCAGTTACGTTGTGTTATGCTACATTATGCTATGTTACGTTTATTATGTTACATAATGTTGTCTTATGTTAAGTTATGATATGTTTAATTTTGTTATGTTACTTTTGTTGTGTTATGTAACGTTATGTTAAGTTACGTTACGTTCAATTGCGGGGTATGGTTTTCATTATCTTATTTTATGTGACTTAATGCTAAGTTACGTAATGTTATGTTACATTACGTTTTGTAATGTTACGTTATGTTGTGTTATGTAAGGTTGCGTTGTGTTGCTTTTGTTAAGTTACGTCATTATGCATTATATTTTGTTATGCTACATTATGTTGTGCTATGTAACGTTATAATACTTTTGCGTTGTACTGTCTTGGTAACGTTATGTTAAGTTATCGTGAAAAGAAATGAAAAATATATTGTGTGAGTTAGAATTATCGAAAGTCGATTAGAATGTTGACCATTATTGGAATTCCTATGTCTGCAATATTATATTGAATATAATGCAATGTTTTATTTATAAAATTACAATACATGCAAATAAATCATTTCAGCTCGCACAGAGTTCAATGTATTTTTTCGCCGCGGCGCTTGTCAACACTAGTTGCCAATTGCTTGTTGCAATATGTCAAATTTTAACAAACATTAATCAAATATTGTTAAATAATGTCACTTACTTTTCGAAAGTTTTCTTTTTTTCTTTGTATTTTATTAAAAATAAATATTCCTCAAGCATATCGCTCTCCTTTAAACGACGCCACCGCCACTACATAACGGTTGTGCTTGCTGCACTCACCTGGTGATTTGCATGCCTAAAGCTGTGTCAGCAATATTAAGCGCTTGAACGTCAGTGTCATGGCAACGGTCATCACGCTCATGACAGCCGATAAACGTCAATTGCCGTAGCATGCGGGGTTACATTTCTTTGTGCACTTAGTCACTTACCGTTATCAACGCAATGTTGATTTTGCCTTTGATGTTGTTGGGTTTGAAATTTGTAATTTGGCGAAATGTTTTATATTGACTTCTGCTGATTTACGAGGTGTTTTTACGTGACTTTTCACTGACCAAAGGTGTTAAATATTTTTTGGCAAATATTTTGATTTGTGGAAAATTTATGTGACATTTCTAAGGCATATGCATATACTTGGACTTTACTTATGTTTATTTACTACTATCAGGAAAGGTTACTCTCTGATTTTCAATTATATATCTCATCGATTGACTGATATTTTCGGTAGAAAGTCAACTATAGTTACTAATAATTATAATTGCCTGCATTTAGGCGCAGTTCGAATTATTATAAATAATTAAACTAAATATTGTTTTTAAAAAAGCCCTCTAATTCGGATCTGAATATAAAAGATATTAATAAAAAATAAATTTTAGAAACTAAAATTTTAAGGCATAATGAAATTAATTATACATATTTTGCCTACAATTAGGCGAAATACGAGTTTCAAAAAAGTCCTTTAGTTCGAATATGAATTAAAAGGTAATAAAATAAATTTGAGAAAAAAAATCAAATTTTGAGACTAAGTTGAACTAATAATAATAATATTGCCTACATTTATGCGCAACTGGAGTTTTTATAAATAAAGATTAAACTAAAAAGTTCTTTAGTTCGAATCTAAATTGAAAGGTGATGAAAAAGTTTAATTAGAAAAATTCAAATTCTGAGTCTAAGTAAAACTAATAATGACAATTGTCTACATTTAGGCGCAATTTGTATGCCGACAAATAATAATTAAACTAAAATATAGGTTTTAAAAGTTTTAAAAGATTTCTCTTGTTCAGATCTCAACTGAAAAGTATAAATAAAAAGTTGAACTTATAATTATTGCCTACATTTAGGCTGAATTGAAATTTCAAACAAATCCTTTAGTTTGAGTGTAAATTTTAAGGTGACACCAAATAATAAATATAAATAAAAAAAACTTCAAATTTTGAGGCTGAGGAAAAATAATAATAATAATATTGCCTACATTTAGGCACAATTGTTATTCCTTTAAATAATTGTACAAGTAAAAATTGTTTTTAAACGATTTTTTTCATTCGGATCTTAATCAAAAGATATGAAAAAAAAAATTTAAAAAAAAAGTAAAATTTAAGGCAAAGTTGAACTAACAATAATTACCTTCATTTAGGCGCAATTTGAATTCTAATAAATAATTAAACTAACAAAAAATCTTTAAACAAAAAATAATCAAAATATTCTTCTAAAAATTATTTAATGGTTCGGCTGAATTAAAAAAAAAATGTTAATTGCCTACCTTTAGGCGCATTTTGAAGTCTGATAAATAATTATACCAACAAAAAATTCTAATGCAAAAAAAAAAAATAAAAATAAAAAATATCTTTAAAAAATTTTAATAGATTGGCTGAATTAAAAAAAAAAAAATTAATTGCCTACCCTTAGGCGCAATTTGAATTTAGATAAATAGCGTACAATTAGGCGGAAATTGAATTCTCATTATTATGCTAGAAATTGTTCGGAAGGAAAATTCTAAAAATATAAGTATGTATATGAAATGTTGAAAACATACATACATACATATGTAAAAAAATAATATATGAAATTAATATGTTTTTTTTTTTGGAAAATAAATAAATTATCTGGCTTAATAAAAAAAAAATTTCACTGTGACAATGATTTCTTTAACGAATAAATTTCACACATTAAGCCTTAGCGCTTGACAAAAATAGTTTTCTTATGATTATTAACCTGATATCTTTGGCTGCAATCATAAGTAATTAGTCGTAAAAAATCATTCCATTTCCAGTTTCAACTTGTTTGACGCCCTAGCCGGTTGCTTTGCCACTTCCCCTTTGTAATGACACATTTCCGCGAAGGGCAAATGATAGCTGCAATATTTCCTAGATTTTCACGATCGTCAAGTTATTAACAAGCACTCAGACATGTTTTCATATATACATACACACACATACATACATGTACACACACATACATACTTTTAAATTTGCTACACAGCTCTACATACATACGTACAAAAACCCAGTTTTTTAGCAATTGCGCGCTTATAGTATTTATGTAAGTGGAGCATGCCGCATGCCACTTGCTACTTGCCACACTTACCATACAACTCGCGCGTATAACACAATTTATGCAAATTTTTGCCCCAAAAAAAAATCAAAAAAAAATTGTTTTATGAAAAAAACAACGCCAAGCGTAGCAAATTAGCCAGAAAAAGCGCATATTTTGCGTAGCTTTTTTATTTGTATTATTATATATTCGCTTCTTGCTGATTTTAATCGCTCGCTTAATAACTGGCATCCTCATAAGTATTAATACCGTTGTTTTACAATTTTTCCTTTCTTTACATTCAATGCTGCATTGAGCAATACTTTTGCCACGGCACTTTCAGGTGCAACAACCTCTTTACCGGTGGTGCTATGGTGGCAAGTCCAGCGTTATATTTGTGTAACGACTGTTACGTGGTAACAATTGCAGTGAAACATACATATGTATGTATGTATAGAAATATGCGCACATGTAATGGCAGCAAATGCAATTTTTTGTTTTTTTTTCAATTTTTTTTTTGGCTGCTTGCAACGAACAATATAAAGAATTGTGTTTGTGGCAATGTTTGAAGTACAACTGAGGCATATATAAACTTCGCTCTCATGGTCTGTTTAGTGGCTTGCATTTGCGCTCTTGTAACTGTCTATGACTGGATTATCCAACAAATTTTTTGCGTTTTTTGAATTTCTTTTAACTTTTATTTTTTCTACTATTTTTTTCCATTTTTACTTTTTGTGTTTTGTTTTTGGTTTCGTTTTTTACTGCTATCTTTGCTTTTGACAAATGTATTATTGTTGTTGCTTTCATCACTACCTGTAATTAAATAATCTATGTTATGTATTTGCCGTAATTATTTTGACTTAATATGTCGTCGGAATGGACAGTTGCACGGCTTGGCGCCTTGACTCTGACTTTGGTGCATGATTGCTATTGGCTGCAAGAAAATCTCGCAATAACCTGAATGATTAAGATTGCGAGACCAGCTTTGTTATTGCACGTACATATTGCCGCTGCAATTAAAAGTGCTCAAGCTATGTCCGTATGTTGTGGATGTGGCTCATATGGTTTGGTAAATTGGGCGAGTCTCAAAAATTTCAAGTTTGTATATGTTTCAATTGCATTGTTTTCTTTTGCTCAATTAATTGGTCAGTGTTTTATGCGGAAATTTAGAAGAAACAGTTCTCTTCACCATCTGTTCTTTGACTCCTTTCTGTTAAGAATATCGTACTTAGTGTCGGTCTTCAACCAAACTTTCTTTTCTAAGCCTTCACATGCCTTTCTAACCATCTTAACCATTTCAATTTAAAATTTTGCTTAGTTGTATTGAGTCACTATTTCGAGTTTAAGGTTCAGTGTTTACTGAAAATGCCAAAGCGTTCTCTTTTTAAGAAACCCTGAGTTCTATTACATATTATTTTCAATAAAATACAGTTAGTATCGCACAAATTTTCTTCATACAAACTTACTTTCTTAAGCCTAAACTTTATTGCTCTTATCATTTAGTCTCAATCTGAACTTTGGGTTTCAGAAACTCCAGTTTGGTGTTTACTGAAAACAGTATAATGTTTTCTTTAAGTGCTTACAACCTTTGAGTTGAACTTTATTTATAGTAAGGTATTTAACTGCAGTGTTTAAGAAACTCTGAATTCAATAAGATATTGTTTTCGAGACAAATAGAGTTAGTGCCGCCAAGTTTGTGTTGGACAAATTTAAGCACAAACTCTTTTTCTCTAAGCTCAGTCTGAAATTTGGGTTTCATAAACTCGAGTTTAAGGTTTGGTGTTTACTGAAAACAGTAGAATGTTCTCTTTAAGTGATTGGAACCTTTGAGTTGAACTCTAGTAAGGTATTTAACTGCAGTGTTTAAGAAACTCTGAATTCTATTAGATATTAAAAATAGAGTTAGTGCCACCATTTCCTGCGGACAAACTTATGCCTAAACTCTATTTCTATTTTCATTTAACCTCAATATGAAATTTGGGTTTCATAAACTCTAGTTTAAGGTTTGGTGTTTACTGAAACCAATAAAGTAATATCTTTGAATGCTTGAATCTTTGAGTTGAGCTTTATCTACAAGTATAGAAATGGGTTTAACTGTAGTGTTTAAGAAACTCTGATATTAGATATTAAAAATAGAGTCACCTTAAACGTAAACTCTACTTCTTGGGTTTCATAAACTCGAGTTTAAGGTTTGGTGTTTACCGAAAACAGTAAAGCATTCTCTTTGAGTGCTTAAAACCATTATGTTCAACAGCAGCGCCCTCAACCAAACTTTTGGAATGGTCCGCAAAAAAAGTTTATATTCCTCTAAACACCGAAAAAGCAGTGTTTAAGGCGAGTTAAGAGATAATTTATATTGTATATACCATACCTTATAGTAATGGTTAACGCTGTATAAAAACCCATAAACACAACTTTGTGACTCGATAAGATTTATTCTTAATCTCTGTTTTTACCGTTCTCAACCGTATTAGTTTTGACTCCAATTTATGTTTCCTTCACTCCGTTTTCATCTCTGCTTCAGGCTTAATATCAGAATTGTCTACAGAAAGGTATCTAATGCAAGAAATTCTATTTTCACATAAGTTTCGTAGAACGAATGGCATATTTCGTTCTGTTTAGCTTTCTGGGTCTCAGCGTCTGCCTTAGTCTCAGCTAAAATCTCAGATTCAGTAAAATATTGCATATAAAACCAAGTGTAAACTAAAT
Source organism: Bactrocera tryoni (assembly GCF_016617805.1). Taxonomy (NCBI): domain Eukaryota; kingdom Metazoa; phylum Arthropoda; class Insecta; order Diptera; family Tephritidae; genus Bactrocera; species Bactrocera tryoni. The sequence continues at coordinate 73,373,489 of NC_052502.1, read as the reverse complement.
AAACTATTGCATCTAACATTTCTATAACGTAAGGGCTGTGAGGGTGTGGCGTAATTTTGAAGTAGTTTTTATAAATATCGCAGTTTCAACCTGTGTATTACTCGAAATTATGTATTTCTTAAAATCCACAAATGACCTCGCACTTAAACAAGGGTTAACGTTCACATGCATTCATCATACGCCGTGGCATACCCTTAGGTCACGCATACGCACTGACCACCGCGCTGCACCAAAATCATTAATATGAATTTAGTTGCTTATTTTCATTGAATGTAACCATGCATCAACTTCAAATTATACTATATATATGTATAATTAAATTTTTTTCAATTAATCTTAATTAATTAAAATATATCGCAAGTATTGTATAGTTGTAAGGCCGTTAAACAAACAAAGAAAATTAAGGTAATACTCCAAAACAACCGAAATGCGCATAAATTATATAATTCAGCTGCGCAGTGAGCGTTTACGTGCTGTAAAACAAATAAATTCATAAATTTAACAAGGGAAATTATGTATACAAAACAGCGGTGAGCAGGGTAACGTAGCTTGAACCAAAAAACTGCTGCCGGCACCGGCAGCACATAGCTGAAGGAAGCTAAAGCCACAAAGTAAGCGGCGAGTGAACATGCAAGTTAGATTCACAGTTCGCTAGCTGCTAGAAGACGGCGCTTCTCCAGCTGCAAGCTGAGCCTTAAGTTTGCGGCGCGGCTACGTAAGCTGCGCGTACGCTAATTACAATGCGCCGAATCAGCGACCATGAAAAGCTGCTTTAGTCTGCATAATCGCTACTAGCAACAGCTAGCATTCATTAACACGACTGGCAGCCGTTTTCCTTTTGCTGTGTGGCGCACTATTTTGAATTTAGACATGTAACACTTTCTGCGTCGGATTTTTTTTAAATTTCTAAATTTTGTGAAATTTGTTAATGTCAGCTAATTGTATGCGCTGAAAAAAATATTAAAAATATGTCTACCTGTGGAAGCATTAACTTGATTAAAAATTTAGATATTTTGATGAAACTTGCTACAAAAATATGTTCCTTGACTCCCAAGAAAGGTCAGTAGTGCAGATGAAGCTAATCTAGCTACTCTAACCGGAAACCTATAACGTGCCATAACTGTGAAAATAGTGAAGATCATGCCCACTCTCCATATAACGGTTATGTTGAAAACTATTAAAAGTGGTAAACTGCATAATGGACGTGTCACCGCCCACTTTTAGGTGAAATCCTAACCAAATTTGGTACTTGAGGTTAACCAACCTATCGGACGGGCGATTCGGGCTGAATATTTTTTTGATGAAAGCATGGTTGCTTTAGTCCCCATATACTTATTATATGAATTCTCAAGCATACGCTGACGGTTATAACTGACATATTGGTCAATCTGTGCGGTGTCTTAATGACTTCAGAGAGCCTCCATTTCTGCTTTCCAGCTTGGATCCTTGTAAGCTGCAAATACATGAATTGTACAGTTACATAATATATACACACATTTCAGAAATTTTCTCAGAGAGCTTCACTTATGCATGCGATCAAATATTAAACATTAGCTTAACATTTATTTTGATTTTTAGCGAAAAAAAAATTACTTAAAAAGTTTATAAATCCGTTGAGAATTGCAAACACAAATTTAAGGGCGATGTATAATAGTTTAAAGCTTAGATCGAATCACTATTTGTGAAAAGTCGAAGTTGTTACGTTAAAAGCTTTTTTAGCGCGCACAAATGTCCGGCTTTTAAGTAAATTATTTTCTATAAACCTTAAGAGAATTACAATTTGTTTTGGGTAACGAACGAAAAAGTCGTTTAAATGCACACGTAACTGGTTTCTTTTACTATTTTTTTCTTTGTCTTCCTTCAACCTTAAAAGCACGCAATTTTGTGAGTAAGAGCATTTTTGTAATATTTTTTTTATACTCTGAACTCATATACTTGAGTTTACCACGAAGTTTGTAACATCCAGAGGAAAGACCCCATAAAGTTAATACATTTATGTGTTATAATCGAGATATTGATTTGAATGTTTGCACACGTTCTTCTCTCCCCAAGAAGCTACTTAGTTGTCGGAATCGCCGCTATCCGCCAACTATAGCTTATAGCTGCCATACGAACTGAGGCATCGGCATCAAGTGCTTGTATGGAGAAATTTTTTCATTTCCCGAGCTATCATGAAGAAATTTGGCATCTGTTATTGTCCAAGGCAACGATGTAACCGCCGAAGAAACTGTTCAGATCGATTTTGTTGGTTAGGTAAACTCATTCGTTCTTTTTGTATAGAAGCCAATATTTGGGTTGTGATAGTACACGCATAGAGGCCTACTGAGTCCAAACTAAAAGAAAAATTTCTTTTTTTTTTTGTTTTTGCAAAAAACCCAAAATATTTCGTTATGTATGTGTGTTAGCGTATTTGTGCCGTTACCGTCTCTCTACCGGTAAGCATTCGAAGCGGAAATCGATATAACTCATACGCCATGCGCATGCAATAATCGCTTGAGATTATATAATGCGACGTTGTAGTCTTCGAGGAAACGCCTTTGCAGCTGCGCAACTTTTTTATGTACGCAATTCGTGCATATTTGCATAACCACCTGTACATATGTTCGTACATACATATAGATTAACTGGTGAAGAAAAACCGAAGACCATTCAAATCGATTGAAATCAAATGTGATATGCATTATGTGGTTGCAGCTAGTAATAAATACCGCTATAAATGCCAGCACGCATGCGCGCATAATTGATCGCCAACTTCACCATTGGCATTTTAGACGAGCAAACGGTCAATGAGTGTAGACATTTTGGCAGGCTGCGGGCAGTGGCCATAAAATCAAGGCATTTTTATACATACATACATATATGATGGTGTGCTTATACATATGTATGTATTGCTTGGAATGGGCTTGCGCGCAGCTGAGAGTGCCCATAACTAAAGCTACGTATATATCTACAAACCTAACCTAAAATAACCAAAAATAATTATCAATGGCATAACGGTAAAAAAAATATAAAAAAAAATAGAAAATAAGAAAGATTGCAAAAATGATGGCACAGCAAAACAACGGTTAATAAATTGTCAGATAAATGATAAAGATCCGCTGAGTTGCGCAGGAAAGTGCGGCGTGTGGCGGTGTGCCAAGCTGCAACTAAAGCATTTCGCATTTTCTTATAGTATTTATTTCTTGCATACTTGATTCATTGCGAAAACTCAGCAGAAAACAATAAATAATAAATTATGATAGGAAAAGTAGCGCGCAGTAAATAAAGCAAACATATGGCAACGCTGTTGTGTCTTTACATTTACTTAGTCTACTTTTAGGCATCTTAAAACTATAACATCGCTTAATTAGCCAGCTTGTATTGGCTGTGGGCTAAACTTAAGCTGGAAGTATGTTAACTACCGAAAATTTGTAGAATCATAATCTGCGTTGGGACACGCTTCAACAGCAAATCTACATAATTATGCCTCGACTAGTTATTGGAATTAAGATTTTCTACAGTTTATGCTGTGCTTTTTTATTCCAGATGACGACCTGCCATATTTAAAATATTTTAAGTTACTTCCGAACAGTTTTTCAATTAGTGAGAAGCTTCACTCAGAAGTTCAGTAGTATAAGCTCTAGCATAAGTATACACAGAATGTCATTAATTTATGTTAAAAATGTTAAACCTTCTTTAAATTATACCTGTTTTCTTCTCTTTTCAGAAATAAAAAGTGATCAGTGAAAAGTGGTGTTTAGTGATAAGTAAAAAAGAGGTTAAGGGAAAAATGTAAAAAAATAAGTGATAAGTGAATAAAAAAAAGGGTTTCGTGATAAAAAGGTTTAAATGAAAAGTTTTTAGCGATAAGTAATAAAAAGTGTTAAGAAAAAGTGTAAAAAAATAAGTGCTAAGTGAAGAAAAAAGTGAAAAGTTCCAAAAAGTGCTAAATGAAAAGTGTTTCAAATAAAATATTAGTTCAATATTGAGAAAATCCGCCTTTGCGCCGGCAGTTCAACTCAGCAATGCTTGAAATCGCTTTCAACCGCTATGAAAAGTAAGTCACAACTGATTTTCTTTAAATTATTGATAAACTTTCATAGAAAATTCTATGGTTATTCATTAGATAATCATTTGAGACAATTATTTCACTTATGTATTTACAAACCTAGTCTACAATTGTAGATTTTTTGATATTTTTTTAAACTGCAGTTTCCCTGAAAAAAAGGGCTTAGCAAGCTGCCATTAAAATAACAAAAACTGATTGAGATGTTCCGGCATACGCTACCGAAAAAATAAAATAATAATTTTTAAGTAGAATCCACCTAAATGTATGCTACAATTTTTAGCAGTGTCTGAGGCTGAGGAAAAAGTGAACAAGTGGAACACCTTACATTTTGGCGTTACTTTTACTTACCTTCAATTAAATTTATTATTAAAAACAGTAACAAGGTTTCATTGTTACTTCATTGTTATGAAAAAATAATAACTGTTTGTCATTAATATGTATGTAAGTAATTTTATTGAGCACAGTATGAAAAATAGTTTTTATACAACTTAAATGCTAAATATTGCACAAATTTAATACAATTTGTTAAAAAAATTATTATTTTAAGTCTTTATGAAGTGCATGTAGATAATAAAGTAAAAAAAACGAAAAGTAAAGTAACAATAAAAGTAAACAAAAAAAAAAACGAAAAAACATAAAATCTAAATAAAATAAAATAAAAGAAAATATTAGAGAAATAAAAAAAAACAAGAATAAAAAAAATGTTAAAGCAAAAAATTTTTAACTTTTTAGTTAAAAGATCGGAAGAGCACATTTTTTTAAAACTCCAGTCACATTACTCGATTTTTTAAATTTCAAAAATTTTTTTTTAATTTTTTCAAGTTTCAAAAAAAAAGATTAATTTGAAAAAATTAAAAAAAAAAGTTTGGAAATTTAAAAAATTAAAAAAATAATTTTTTGAAATTTTGAAAAAATAATTTTTTTTCTTTTAAAAAATTCAAAAAAAAAATATTAAATTTTCATTAACATTTGTTTTTGAATTTAATTTTTTTTTAATTTTGGCAAAATTGATTGATTTTTGATTTATAATTCTTGTGCATAAATGAAATTAAATGATTTACAAACGCAAATACAATTAACTTAAAATTTACACTTATGATTTTAATGAAGACATGATTTGAATTTTTAAAGTCGATCATTTTCACAAAAACTTAAACTATTAAAAAAATTGTAGAAAGCACACAAAGATATAGATGGAGATAGATTTAGAGAATATTAAGATACTCGCAAAAACTTGTTTTTTCTTTTCGAATTAAAGAAATATAGCATTTTGGAGTTAGAAAAATACCGAAATTGTTAGATACGCTTGAAAAATAAAACGAAAATGTTTAACAAACAGTTTATTATTGCAAGTGTTTCACTTGTTCACTTGCGTTTGCTAAGCATAGTTCAAGGCGCAAGGGTCAGTTTATCATTGCAGGTGTTTCACTTGTTCACTTGTGTTTGCTAAGCATAGTTCAAGGCGCATGCGTCTTAGAAAGCGCCACTTAACTCTTCACCAACGCCGTTGTCTTAAACTCCACCGCCGTACTCATCTGAGCGCCCAAATTTTCGCGCACGTATTTGCGTATTTTCTGCAAATGCTCATCCTCCTGCACATCGGTTGTGGCAGCGGTGGTCGTTTTCAGCGCAGGCGCGCCACGCTTACGATTGACGCGCCGCAACGCCTTGGCGCCATGCGCATGATAGTTGAACGGCTGCGGTTTGATTGCGGCCGAACGCTGTTGCTCATGCTCATGCTCTGAGGCCGCATGCGTCAGTGGTGCGTCATAGTCGAATTGTTGCGGCTGCTCCAATTGCTCATGCTGCTGCTGTTGTTGGTGTTCATGCAACAGTTGTTCTTGCAATTGCTGCTGGTGGTGGTAAGCGGCTGCGTGACGCTCGTATGGACGCAATGACGGCAACGCATAACTGCCGGTGTAGTCGGCGGCGCCTTTCTCGCTGTTTTGCGTGTAAATCACTTTTGTGTGCGTTTGACGTGGATTATTCTCAACATGCGCTGCGGCAGCTAGCTCATGTGGCGCTTCTTCGTGTTGGTGGTGTTGCTGTTGCAATTCTTGCTCTTCCTCCTGCACATAGATGGGCTGGTGTTGTAGCGCAGCAGCGTGCGCGGCATGCGTCGTCGCATAGCCGCTTTGTGGTGCGATTGCCATGAAGTACACATTCTGGTAGTGATGAGTGCCATGCGTGCTCGGCGTGTAATAAAATTGCTGAATGGCGGATGGCGGCGCGGTTTGCACGTAATATTGTTGGCCATGTTGCAGCTGTTGTTGTGGCTCTGGCGCTTCTTCGTGCTGCTGCGGTGCGTACTCCACTTGCTGTTGCTGTTGTTGCTCATGGTGTTGTTGTTGTTGCTGCAGCGTTGCCTGCGGTGCGTGTAGTTTACCCTTGTAGCCTTGATAGATTTCGTCGATTTCCGGGTAGGCGACCGCTTGTGGCGTGGGCGCTAGCTGATGCGCGTACGTCACTTCCGGCGAATAACCGTGTTCCTCATTGACAGCTGGTGCATGCTGTGCGGCATGCTGTTCATGCGCCGGTGGTTGCAGTTCGAGTGTGGGTTCGGCGTAGGCGTGCGCTGGTGCGCCGCCATGCTGTAGTTGCGCTTGTTGTTCATAAAAGTGCGCCTGTTGCTCGTGCTGTTGCTGCTGTTGTTGTTGCTGCAGTATATGTTCTTGTTGCAATAAATGTTCTTGCTGGTGCTGCTGTGCCGAATGTTGCTGCGCATGTTGCTGCTGCTGCTTGTGCAGCTCATTCTCTTCTAAGATGCGTAGATATTGCGCGGCGCGTATCTCCAAATACTGCTGCAGCAGCGTTTGCAAGTGTGAGGCATACTTCGTTGGTCCGGGTATACGCAGAACAATTACCGGCTCCTCATAGCCGCCATGCGCACCATGCGCGCCATGCTTTGGCACATCAAGCACTTCTGATGGCTGCTGTGCGCCATGTTTCTGCTCTTGCACATAGCTTTGCGGTTGTAACTCGTAGGAGTAGGAGGGTTCGATGCTGACATCTGTCTTAGGTGGATAGTAGCCAGGCGCGTCAGCTGGTATATTCTGCTGAGAGTAGGGATAGAACGTGAATTTGGGGCGTTCGTACTGGTAGCCATTGTGTGCTGGGTATGCGCCATAGCTGCAAGTGTGTAAAAATTTTAATAATATCAATGTATAATTTTATAACACGTTCACTTACCCCAACTCGCCGTCGATGGTGCGCTTGCTGTTCTGTTTCCCCGACTCAGTGCTGTTATCGTGTTCCACTTTAATTTTGATCTTTTCACCATGCAATTGGAACTGCTTGTCCAGCTCCTTAATGAATTCGAGGTCGTCTGCTGGCAAATCCTTGAAAGCGGCCGTTACATCGGTCACTTTCTTGCGTTTGTTTTTCGAATTCTGCATTGCCGAGGCGGTGACATAGCTTGTCGGTGTTTTCGTGGGGCGCTTTTTCAGCGAGTGCACTTTCTTCGGATAGCTTGCCTTTTCGTTGAATTTTGTGGCGTTGTTGATCGTGCTGTCACTGCTGAGATTGTCCGTCAAGACTGCTTTGCTTTCATCGTTCGCTATAGTGGTTGTTAGTGTTGTATTTGTAGCCTTCGATTTTCCATTCTTAGCGCCATCTATAGGCGTACTTGCAAATAGCAATGCTACGAATAGCGTTATCTGAAATGGAAGTAGGGAAATTTGTTATAACACATAGACAACAAAAATTTTATGAATCGTGTAAAACTTGCTTAGGCGAGTTAAAGTTTCAAACATGAAATCTGCTGACTCAAGGAATAAAATTTCTGCGCACTAATGCTAACCCATCTTCTCAATATATACTCTAAGCAAAAAGCTTTAATACAAGTGATATCAGAATTTCAACTTTTATTTCTGAATATGGACGGAAAAAACTTTCAAAAATTTCACCGATAAAAATTTATCAAAAAAAAAAAATTATGAAAAATATTTTCACAAACTATGCTATGGCAAAATTTTTTTGAAAAAAAAAGTTAAACCCTAAGTTTGTTTTATAAAATATATACATACATATATTTTTTTAAGCTATAAAAAAAAGTTTCATAAATAAATTCCAAAATTTAAAAAAAAAAAAAATTATAAAAGAAATTTTTAAAAATTTTACTTTGGCAAACATGTTCTGAAACAAAATCGTAAAAAAATTTCGTTAAATGCAAAAAAAAATTTCAAAACTTTTTCAAAATAAAAACATCAAAAAAGTTTTAAAATTTTTACTATGAAAAAATATTTTTTGAAAAAAATTCATAAAATAAATTTTCAAAAATTTTGTTAGGGAAACATTTTTCGAAAGAAATTCATAAAATAATAAAAAACTGCATAACAAAAAATTTTGGAAAAAGATCATTGACAAAAATTTCAAAAATTTTTCGAAAAAAAGAATAAAACAAAAATTACAAGAAATTCATGAAATAATAAAAAAAATTCAAAAAACAAAATTTTGGAAAAAAGTAGGTACAAATACTTGCTTTTCATTTTGAACAATATTTTTTCATAAAACAAATTTTCAAATTTTTTACTATTTTTCGAAAAAAATAATAATAAAATAAATTTTCAAAATTTTTACTGTGGCAAACTATTTTTCAAAAGTTTTGTTAGGGAAAAATTTTTCGAAAGAAATTCATAAAATAATAAAAGACTGCATAACAAAAAGTTTTGGAAAAAGGTCATTGAAAAAATTTTAAAAATTTATCAAAAAAAATAAAAAAAATTTACAAAACTTTTCAAACAAAAACCAAAAATTATAAAAAAAAAATCGTAAAACAAAATTTTGAAAAAAAAATAACAAATACTTGCTCTTCGTTTTGAACATTTTTTTTCATAAAACAAATTTTCAAATTTTTTTACTATTTTTCGAAAAATTTATCATAATAAAAATTTTTACTGTAGCAAACCATTTTTCGAAAAAAAACATAAGATAAATTTTCAAAAATTTTGCTATTTAAATAATATTTAAACTAATTTATAAAAGTATTTAAAAGTTAAAAAAAAAAAAATAAAAAAACATTTTCAAAATTTTTTAGAAAAAAATACATCAAACAAAACTTTGTTTTTCGTGTTGCTTTTTAGGAACAATTTTTTTCCATTACCATATGAACTACTAACCTCAAATTTGGCCAGAAATTAAATTTTTGCACTACTTGGAATATTTTCGTTCACAATTGACAATCTCTTTTACATAAGCGGCAGGGCACCACAGGTTAAAAGCGTAAGAAAAAAATGGCATAATAATAATGCAATCAGAAACATATTATCGGCAATCATTGTCATAACGAGTGGCGGTAGTTTAAAAGACCATAACACACTCACACACATACATATGTACGTGCAAAACATACATACGTGACACTATGAGATTTGGATGGCAAACAGGAAAAGCGCCATAAAAGCCAAAGATCACTTGTTGAACACGCCGCCAATCCAACAACAAAAAACCAACAAAATGTTGCTTTTGCTGTTGCTGCCGCCAGCTGTCTAGCTGGCAAACTACCTGCCACCCCAAAGATGCCACAACCAATAATGTTGTAACAATTTTGGCTAACTGGCTAAGAGCAAACATTTCTGCATATATCCGCATACAAACACATACAGTATACACACATCTAAATAGATAATAGTCGGCATGTACCATACGTGCGGCTTTGTTTGTTTTGTCAGCCAACTGACTTCCTGCTCTGCGCTGAAGATGCGAACGCGCATATGTTTACTTAAGTTGGCATAGTGTTGCAAGTGAAATTTTTAAAGCAATTTAAATACATTTTTTATGATGACACACTTTGCCATATTTTTGAAGTATTTAAAATAAAAGCAATCGCAGCAAACCTCCAATCCATTATGTCCATGGCCTTAGCTTTTTCTAGAGATAGTAACTCTAACTTTTAATTAACAGTTGTGTAGCTTTAAAAGGCTTAAGAGCAATAATTATTATAAGGAACAATTCTCATATCTGTTATAATGCAGCTCATTGCACCAAAAACCCTTCTAACCCCGAAAGCACGGTATCAAGTATTTTCATATGGGCTTTCAATTTTACTGTTATATATTTCTATCTATCTCGTATATATTAACCAAAATCTTTTAAATTGCGTTATTTATTATTCTTTACACATCCTGAAATTTCGGGATCTAAGTTTCAGGATCCCGTAATTTCGGGACTCGTGTAAAATTTCCTGTTGTTTACATTATGCGATTAATTAAAGTTAAATGCTCTCAAATGACTATAAAATATTTGAGACCCTATATTTCGGGATTGAGTTCATTCCGTTTATTTCAATTTGATTAACATACATACATACATATAGGTATGTATTTCAATGTATTAGTATGTATTATTATGCACAAAATCTATAAAAAAACTTATGGATAGGAGTTTCGGGATCCAGTAATTTCGGGATGCACGTAAAATTCGTTGTTATCTTCTAGATTATGTGATTAAATAAGATTTATTAAAAGTACAGTATAAAATTTCACAAAATTTCAGGAACCCGTAATTTCGGGATTCCTGTAAAACTTTCTTTTGTATACTACATTATGTAATTTATTATGGTTTATTGCTCCGAAATTCACTTTTCGAAGCTGAGGCATTGATTTTTCGTAGTATCATAATAATGTCGCTTCTTTTACAATTTATTTTAGATCCCGAAATTTCAGCATTGAGCTTTTGGGGTCCCGATATTTTCGGGATTTGTAAAAAATTTTGTTTTTTGTTATTTAAATTTTTACTAATATTATTTAGTTATCCAGCTTTTTTTATTAACCCTAAACTATTTTTTTTCTTAATTTTCTTCCATTTTTGGCTGCAAAATTTTAAATTTTATAAAATTATTAAAAAATTAACTTCCAAAAAATCTTTTACGGCCCCTGCACTTACTACCACGCATTTGAGTATATTTATGTACATATGTACTTCTCCACATTTTTGCTATGTTTAGTCTGTTGACATTAGTAACTGTCGGCTTAGAATTGCGGCCAAGGCCCAAGTCTGCTTTGTTTTGCTTAGAACGAGATGTTTAATTTTGGCGAAGATCAAATGAACCACTTGTCAATTGAAAGCATAGCCTCTAGTGTGATTAGGAATAAGTTTTAAGAAGTCGACAAGTATTTAAACATAAGTCGATTTTTAAATATTTACTTAAAAAGTTTAAATGTTTTCGATAAAAAAAAATTATAATAAAATTTATTTAGTAAAGAATTTTTGAAAAAACAAATTTTTATTATAAAACTAAATTTTAAAAATTTTAATATTTTTGAAAAAATGTTTTTTGATAAAATTGTATAATTTTGCAATTTTTTCAATTTAATTTTAAAATTGTATATTTTTTTATAATTGTTTTTTTTTATTTTTTTTTTTTTAGTTTTTTTAATATATACATATGTATATTTTTTCATAATTTTTGTTTTATATATTTTTTTAATTAAAATTTTAATTTAAAAATATTAATTTTTTCTTAGTAATTAATCGTAGTCACAAAAGTCATCTATAACAGCGTCCACTGTTGTGCGCTAACGGTACTTTTTCTACTATTTATCGTAAATTTTATTCAAATTTTTCTAAACCAGTTTGTCGACTGCTTGATCTGACATTAATAAGTATGAGAACTAAGGTACAACGAGATGAATGCTACCTTAGTTCTCACATTTATCAGCCACTCCCCTTCTTGCATCAATAAATACGCCACTATTACTGCAATTAATTGGTTCTTATGCAACAATGCCGCTTTTAAATACTTTTCTGCTTCTTTTCCCACAATTCCGCCTTGCAACTTTTACTTTTGTTGTCAAGAAATGTGACGCAAACGGACATTCACTCAAATTAGATGCAACAATAAGCAGAGAAATATGTCAATCATAGAAACCGCAACAAATTGTTTAAACAATAAAAGCAATAAATGCATACTAGCATAAATAAATTGTTGCAATAAATGGCTTCCCACTCGTCAATGCTTGCAGACACACACACACACACATGCGCGCATTTATTTAACGGCACATGTGCGAACGCCAAGCGCATTCTTTCAGATTGCAGTTTGCCGTACACCTCGATAGGTCTGTCTGCATGTGCGCTAAAGTATTTTTCTATGCCACGCTTGCCGCAAGCGAAACGTACGCAGCGCCGGTGAGTAAGCAATTGTTGGAGCGTGTGAAAGATGAATATGAGATTTGCAATTGCAAGCGTGATTGCAAAAAAAAATGCCAACAAATTAAAAATAATAAGCTTAACGTTTTGTAGAAGTGTGGAAAAACAAGTCGCATAAACAACAACAAATGGAGCAATATATTAAGAAATATATATGCATGTATGTACATATGTACATTTGTATTTCTTGATATTCATATGTAAACTAGCTGCAGTGTTGAAAGCGTCTGTAACAAATAGACGCTAATGCGCTGCAGAGACAATGCATCAGCAACAAAGCGACAAAGGTGGTAGATAACAACAGCAGAAAATACAAAAAATTATATTAAAATATGCCAAACAAAGTCAACGAGCGCAACAGGGCAATGTATTTGGTTTTTGTTGATAATCCAACTAAATATTAATACACATATCCAGAAACAAATATGTATGTATGTGTGCCAGCATTGTCAGCATTGTCGCGCAGCAGCCGCCAGTTCATTCGCTTTTGCTGCTCTAGTTCAGCTAACAAAAGACTTAAGCAACGAACTTGAAAGATGTCACTGAAAGTAGTTTATATTGTGTACAAAGTAGTACAGCGGCAAATCATTATCATTATTATCATATAAAATATTAAATATGCAATTGGCATGACCTTCACGTATTTTTGGATACATTTTTTTTTTAGTTTTGAAAAAAAATTTAAAAAATATAATAAAATTTTATTTCAGTAATATAATAGTAAAAAACAACAACAGAAACATTCAATATGCAATTGGAATGACTTTCAAAAATTTTTGAATTAATTTTGAAAAAAAAAATTAAAAAAAAAATATTTTAAAAATTACAAAAAAATTATTTCAGTAATATAATAGTAAAAAACAGAAACAGAAACATTCAATATGCAATTGGAATGACCTGGAACAATTTTTGAATTAGTTTTAAAAAAAAAATTAAAAAAAATTATTTTAAAAATTACAAAATATATAATAAAATTTTATTTCAGAAATATAAGACACATAATTTTTTTTTTGATAATTTCTAAAACTTCTTTTTCAAAAACATTAAATATGCAATTGGACTGTACTTCAACTATTTTGGATTTTTTTTTTTGAATTTTGAGGAAAAAGTTTTTAAAAATTAGTTTTATTTCAGAAATATAATAGAAACACACAGAAGAAATATTAAATATGCATTTGAAATTACCTTCAACTATTTTTGAATTTTTTATTTTTTTTTTTAGTTTTGAAAAAAAAATTGTAAAAACTACAAAAGAAATGCAACACAATTTTATTACAGATATATGTATGATAGCAACAAACAACAGAAACATTCAATATGCAATTGGAATAGCTTTCAACAATTTTTGAATTAATAATTAATGTTTTTTTTTTAGTTAAAAAAAATTTAAAAATTGCCAAAAAATACTATATGTATGTATATGTTATAAATTTTTTTTTTTTCAGAAATATAAACTAAATATAACAAAGCACATTATTATGCAATGGAAATGGCTTTAAACTATTTTTGATTTTTTTTTTAAATTTCATGAAATTGTATGTTGAAAAAATAATATAAAAAAAATCGCAACAAAGCATATAGCATTCAATTTGAGTGACCTTTAGCTATTTATTTTTGAAAATATATATTTTTTTAATTCTTAAAAAAATTTCAAAAATATATTTTTTCTTAATTCTTAAAATTTTTTTCAAAAATATATAGTACAATTTTATATCATTAAAATAATAATAAGCAAGTAACATATAATAAGCAAACGGATTGACCTTTAGCTGTACATTTGTGAAATTTAGCTTCTTTTCGTTTTTAAAACTTTCAATAAATATAAAATAAAAATAGTAAAAACCATGTCAAAAACTTAAAATATTCACTTGAAAAATCTGCTATTTTGGAATTTGATTTTTAATATTTGAAAACTAATTTTTAAAAATTAAAAATTCTAATATATTTACCTTAAGCTATTTTTTCTAGTAACTGTTTGAATTTTTCAATTTTTTTTTTTTTTTATAATTTATATTATATATTTCTTATACATTTTTTGTATAATAAAATTAATTTTGTCTAAATTAGCTTTTTACTTATTAAAATTTCATTACTAATTAAAAACTCCAAATTTTTAGGAAGAAACATCATAATTTTCTCATTTAAATTTGCCACTAATTATAGTCCAGCAATAATAACGGCTTTACGTTTATTGTTGTGGCAATGTGTTGGTGCGTACTTGTTTGCGCAGCATTGCATCACACCACAATTTCGCATTTTTCCGTAAATTTCATGTTGAACAACTTGCACTTGTCTAATGAAAGACGCATCGCACGCTTTCGCCAAATGTGTATTTGAAAAAAAAATATAAAAAAAATAAAATGAAAACTGAGTGACGGAAAAAGAAGTAAAACAAAAGACTTAAGCAACAAACTTGAAGCGATACGGGATTTTGCTGAAGTGTAAATGTTGTTGAAACGCATTGCGAGCTGCTTGTGGCAATAAATTAAATTTGCAAAAACAACGAAAACAAATATTACTTGCGAAAATGTTGAATAAGCAAGAAAAATATTATGAGTCTTGCGATAAATATTTTTTTAATTTTTCTCAAACTATGAAACGTTGTTTACCTTAAACATAAAATTTTAAAAATCTAAATTCCTAAAATCTTTGCATGATAGATGTCCATTATGAAAATATATGAAAGATTATTAAAAATTACCGTAATTTAAAAAGTTTTTTCAAATTTAAATCTAGAAAAAATTGCGTTAAATATTTTTTTTTAATTACAGCTAATGAATTTGTACTTCAGTTTAATTTTAGAGTTTATCAAAAAATTTAAAAATTAAAAATTAAAAAAGGGATATCATCTAAATTGAAAAATTTCTAAAAATATAACTAAATATTTTGAAATAAAATAAAATAGATTTTTATAATTTTTTAAATTTAAAAATTGTTGCTTATTTAAAAAAATATAACATAAAAAAATAGTTTAAAAATTTTAAATTAAGTAATCGATAAAAGCTCAATTTAAAAATTTCTAATAACAAAAATTATATTTAAAAAAATTATAAAACTGTCCGATCTTTTTATTCTTTTTTAATTTTATTAATATTAGTATTAGTATTTAATTTTTTTTATATTATACGAAGAAAAAAACAGTTAAACGAAATTAAAATTAATCTTTGACAAAATCTGAATTTAAAAATTTCCAATAACAAAAATTTAAAATTTAAAAAATCTAAAACTGTGCTTAAAAAAATTTTACTTTGAAATCAATAAATGCATTTATTTAAATCTAAAAAAAGAATTTTTAAATTGTGATAAATATTTTTTTACAAATTATTATTTTTTAAAGATTTAAAAAAAATTATCTCGAAAATTTCGTAGCCTAATTTTTATTAATTATATAAAATTTTTTTTATTAAATTGCTTTTACTAATTTTTTAAAAATTAAAAGTTATAAAAACTAAAAAAAATTATTTAAAAAAATTGAAAATAAAAAGCTTAATAAAATCTAATTTAAAAATTTTTAAAAACCAGAAATAATATTTAAAAAAATTTAAACATACAAATAAAAAATCACAAAACGAAAACTTGAAAAACTAATTGCAATTAAATTTTCAAGAGTTTTTTAAATTTTTCAAATTTTTTTTTATATAATAATTTGTAAAAGTTTCAAAATATGTTTGTTTAAACATATATTTTTATATTCTCAAAAAATTAAAAAAAAATTTTAAATATTTAAAAACATTAAAAATGTTAAAAAAATTAAGATTTATTTATTATCATATTACAAAAATTAAGAAAGTTTATATTCTAAAAAAAACTTAAAAATATTTAAATAAGGTAAGAAAAATTAATAAAAATTTAAAATTAAAAAAATAAAGTTGAAAAAAAATCAAAAATATTAAATAAAAAAATTCAAATTTAAAAATATTAAAAAAAATTTAAAAATGTTAAAAAAAATTAAAACTTATTTATTATCATATAACAAAAATTGAGAAAGTTTCATATTCTCAAAAAAAAATTAAAAATGGCATATTTAGGTTTGAATTAAAAAGAAAAAAATTTTGTTAAATTATAAATATCGTAATGAAAAAGCTAAAAATATTTAAATAAAAATGAGGTAATAAAATGAATGAAATTTTTTAAATTTTTTGAAAATAAAGTTAAAAAAATCGAAAATATTAAATAAAAAAATGTAAAAATATTAAAAAAAAAATAAAATAGTCTGGTTTAAAATAGCAAAAAAAAATTTGTAAATTGTAAAATTAATTGTATAATAAAAAAAACAAAAACAATATTTATAATTTAAATTTTTTTTTTCACAATATTGTTAAAAACGAATAGTTCAATACTTATTCGAAAAACAGCTAATTATTAGCACGTTATCGCTTCTTTAAAATCATTCATTGCGGTCGCTTAATAAAGTAATGAAAGTCAAACGCCCTCATTAGTAGCGCCCCATTAGCACTATGCGGCATGCAATCGCTGCGTGTTTGTATGTATTTATGCATAAATTTATGTTTAAGGTAATTGTTGCCTTATGCCACTTTTCATCAACTTTTTGTTGTTACTTTGCGCGCTTTTGTTGCTGATCTCAGTGGTCTGTGCGTATTGTGCTTTGAACTTGTCTTGTGTTTGTATGGACTTTTTGGACAATGCGCTTCAGAAGAAATACTAGACAAATAACCACTTTTTTGTGCAGGTAATTTATGATGAACTATTATTATTTAAAATTTTTTTGTAATATATTATTATTATTTTAAAATTTGTTTTAATATTTTTGAATACTATTTTTTTTTTTTGTATTTTTTTTATATTATTGTTTTTTTTTAACCTTTGCTGTTGTGCTACTTTTTACACTAAAATAGCAAACAATAGTTATTATAATTGCTTCGCCTTTGTTGTTGTTGTTTTTTTTATCATTGTTGTACTATTTATAGCATTTAAAATTTTATTGTCGCTTGCATTGAGCAATCAGGCCAACAGCGATGAGCTCAATGTCAAGTGTAAACTGCGCTAATGTGTGCTCTCTGCGTGCGTGTGCGTGTGTGTAAATGAGCACACCGACCCAGCCAAGAAAGCCGACTCGGTCAATTGTGCGTTAGGCGGCTGTTTATTTGCTCGCTTGGTTTTTCGTGTAATTAATGTACTTGGTCGAGGGCATTGCAAGTGTGAAATGCAAAGCGTTTTGTAATTTTTCGGACTAACTGAACTTGTGCCAAAAAGTCATAAAAAATAATGAAAATAATAAAATTAAATGAAAAAGCGATTAAAGTGTTAATTGGATCTTATTTGAAACAATTTTTATACCAAATAATTTTTATATATAAATTATAATTTTTTTTATTTTTTATATAAATTAATAAGGCTTTGCTTTCATTGGTTTTCGTTTTTCGACTTTCGTTTTGCAACTTGACCCTAAATGTATGCTACTAGCCAAATCGAGTATAGCCAAGACACATGCCTTTTATAGTTTTATAAAAATGAAATACTATTATCAGTAGCAAGTCATGGCATGAAATTTATTAAATTTCTGGTTAAATTTACAAAAAAAAAATTTGGTAAATGCTTTAATATGAGATTTATTTCTTATATAAAAATTTCAAAACTTTTTCGAAAAAATAAAAAATGTAACTCTGTGATATCACCAAATAATGACAAAAATAATAATAATAACTGATAATGAAATCTAATGAGTCCAGATTTTATATCCTCACACTAAGCATATATTCATTTTCACATATAAAGTTCATAAGTATTGAATTTTCAAAAAAAAAAAAAACATAATCAGTTATTTATTTTTCTAAAAACAATTGCCTTTTTTCATGTACAGTATTGTTTATTTAAGAATTTAGAAACCAATTAAATAATTTAGCGGTTTCTATTATAATTTATACTTAAGTTCAATACTTCTGGTTCTGGTTTTTACATTGAACAAAAAAAAAACGCTTTGCCGTTGTAAGTGTGATTTTCTTAAATATTTATGTTTCATCTTAAGAAATTTTTTGTAAAATATTGTTTTTTTGCGAAAAAAAATTGTATTGTTGGTTTTGTATGTTTGTATTGTTTTTATAATATTTTTTATTTCTATTTTTTTTGTAATATTGAAATCAATAATTTTTTAAATATCATACATTTTTAATTTTTTTAAATAATTTTTTATTTTTTTTTTTTTTAATAATTTTTTTTTATATTTTTATTTTTATTTTTTAAATATTTTTTTTATTTTTTTTTAATTTTTTTATTTTCTTCTTTTAATTTATTTATATTTTCTTTTTAATTTTTTTAATTTACTAAATATTTATTTTTTACTATTAGAAAATTTATTTATATATGTTTTTTTTTAATTTTATTTAAAAAAAATAAAAATTTTGATTTTGTATGGATAATAAGTTTCGAAATTAATTTCTAATAAAAAAATCATAACATATACATTTTATCATTAGAAAATTTATTTATTGTTTTTTTTTTTAATTTTTATTTCAAAAAAACAAATTTTGAGCTTGCGAAAATAATAAATTTCGATAAATTTGATTTTTTTATATTTTTTTTTATAAATTTCTAAAATTTATTAATTTTTATTATACAAATTTTTAATGTAAAAATTTATTAATTTTTAATATAAATATAAAAATTTAATAAATATTTATTTTTATTATTAGAAAATTTATTTATATTTTTATTTAATAAATTTTTAAATTTTAAATTTTGTAAAAATAATAAATTTCGATAAATTTTTTTTTTATAAATTTCTAAAATTTTAGATTTGTAAGGATAATAAATTTCGAATATTTTTCAAATTTTAACTTATCTTGAATTTATTAAAATTTTTAATTTTTTTATCAGTCAATTTTTTAAATTTTTTTTTTCATAATAAAAAAAATATTTTTTGTACATTTGATATACAATTTGAAATTTTTTCATTTTATTTTGTTTAAAAAAATTTAATATTTGAACTTTTGAAATATTCCTATATTTTCTATATGTGCTTTCTAAATTTTTTTTTTTTAATTTCTTAACCAATAAATTATTTTATTTTTTCTTTTCATGTTAAAAAAATTTATAATCTATTATATTTGAAAAAAAATTTTAAATTTATTTTATATTTGATTTAAAAAAACTTAATATTTTAACTTTTGCACTATTCCTATATTCACTAAATGTTAAATTTTTTTAATATTAAAAAAACAGACATTGGATTTATAAAATTTCTGTAAATATGCTTGCAGCATTTTTTTTCCAATTCATTCACAGTGGATTAAACCTTTCAAAAAACTTTCTTTATTAAGAATTTTTTATTATTATTATTTTTTTAATAAAAACGAAATTTTAAAAATTTATTTAAAAAAGTTAACGAATTACGTTTTTATTTTTTGTTTATTTTAATTTGGGTTTTTACATTTTTTATGATTTTTTATAATTTTTTTTATCTAAAACATTTTTTATAATTTTTTTATTAAAAAAAATTTCGTATATTTACAACAGTTTTTTTATTTACAAACACATTTTTTTACATTTGATTTTTATTTAAAACGGTTTTTTTTATTTAAAATATATATATTTTTTTTTTATTTTGAGAAAAGCAACTCAAACAGCCGCTAGCGGCTAGTCACAGTTAGTATTATAACAGTTACACCCGCTAGCAAAGTTTCAAGGCATGAGAGGGAGGCAGACTGTGTGAGAAAACAGCCAGCAGATTTCTTGCAGCTTGCGAAGCGCATGTGTGTTGGCCTGTGCGCATGCCGGAAGTGTACGTGCACACCGAGCGCAGCGCAATTAATTTCGTAGATGGTGCTTAGTCAAAGACTTTTTTCTCTTTAATTTTTGTTTTGGGCTTATTTAGGTGTAATTATATGTTTGTATTTGTTCATTTCTTTCTTTTGCTCTAACTTTCTTCTTATTTATTAGGACTGCTTTTCACCGCTGCTTGCAACATGCTATTAGTCCGCAATGTTTGCTATGAAGCACACACATCCACGCATACATACTTGGGTGTTTATAATATTTGTATGTTCGTTTGTGTCGCCTACACACAAGGAGCACTGAACTGGCTGCTGGAGTTCAGCGTTGACTTAAATTTATTTTTAGTTTTGCTTTTTTTTTGGCTCCACTACGGCCTGCTTGTTGTTGCTGTTGCTTGCTTTTGCACAATTTTTCACGCTGACTTTTACTTTTATTGATGCACAGCCGGTAGAGCAGCATTTTCGTCGCATAACGGAGGCGTGCGCTCAGACATACATCATAAACAAACAAACTTTCACACATACATACATACATTTCACATGTGTTGTTGTTGGTGCTGCCTGCACACCCACAGCGGATCCATTATGATGTATGGCTTGCAACATTTGTGAGCAATTAAGGTTGGCACTGTTACAACGCTGCGCTCTGCCCCTCAAATCTTCGCCCGCTTGCCAGTTTTTGGCGCATGCGCCAATTAACGGCATCTGCTGATTGTTTGAATGCAAATTTTCTACTTTTAAACCTATAACTCTTGCGCCTAATGTATTTCAACTAAAATTTTAATTTTCCTAATTTATCTTTTTTAATTCTCTTCTTAATTTGCATGTCTTAATGGCGCAGCCTCATGCAGCTAACAGAGTACAGGCGGAACATAAAGACAATTAAAGCATTGAGCGTGTTTTATGTGACTCACGTGCTGACGCAATGACGCAATGAGTGAGGTGGATAGTTTTTCAAAAATTGGTCCAAAAAATTAAAAAAAATATATATATAAAAAATTTGTTCATCTTGTAAAATTTCAAATTATTATTTTTTTTTTTCAAAAATTGGTGCAAAAAATTAAAAAAAAAAATATATATAAAAATTTGCATATCTTGCAAAATTTAAAATAGTTAATTTTGTTTTTCAAAAATTAGTGCAAAAAAATTCCAAAATAAAAAAAAGATACAAATAATAAAAAAACTAAAATTTTGGAGACTTTTAAAAATTAAATTAAATTTAATTTTCGAAAAGCAAAAAAAAATAATATATATGTATATTTTTAATTTCTTTTAGGTCTTAAGGAGGGTTTAAAATGCGAATGTACATACATATGTATGTACATATAAAATAAAAAAAAATTAAATAAATTAAAAAAATTATATTAAAAATATATATAAATTAATAAATATTATTAAAAATAATCATAACAAATAAAATTTATATAAACAAATATTATGATTTCAAAAATTATATATTATTTGTAAAAAATAAGATAGCTGCCAAAAAAATAGTGAAAAATATTTTTTTCATGTCATTAGATTTGAAATATTTTTAAAACCATTTTTCAAATTTTTAAATTTTTTATAAAAAAATATTTTTTTACTACTTTTTTGGTAGTTATTTTATTTTATTTTTTTTTTAAATAAATGTTTAAATAAAAAAAAAAATTTTATTTTTGAATAAAATAAATTTATTTCTGAATTAAAATAAATTTATTTTTGAATTTTTGAAATTTCTGCTTTTTATTGTTAGCTAGATGAAGCCAATGTTTTATATACAAATTCTTTGAACTATGTTTGTTTTTAATTTTCCTTTTAACTAACTTTTTTTTCCTACTTGAATTTTTTAAAGTTATCGAATTTTTCAAACTAATTAAAAAATAAATAAATAAAATATATTCTTAACTATTTATATAATTTTTCTTACCCAAAATAGTTAAAATTCATTCTACAAATATTTTGAAAATTTAAAAATCATATCTATAAGTTTTCTTATCAAAGCACATAAAAACTCTTTCAAAAAATGTTTTCAAAATTATTTCGAAACATTTTCAGTTTTATCTTTAAATATCCTTACCAAAAATAGTTGGAAATTCATTCCACAAATGTTTTCAAAAAAATTTTGAAAATTTTCAAAAATAAGTTTTCTCACCAAAAATTGATTCTAAAAATGTTTTAAAAGTTTTCTTACATAAAAATAGCTAAAAATTCATTCTAAAATGTTTTCAAAAAAGTTTTGAAAATTTTCAAAATTATATCTATAAATTTTCTTATCAAAAATAGTTGCAAGTTCATTCTAAAAATGTTTTCAAAGTAATTTGAAAATTTTCAAAAATAAGTTAAAATAAGTAAAAATAAGTTTTCTCACCAAAAATTATTGAAAATTCATTCTAATAATATTTTAAAAAATATTAAAAGTTATATCCATAAGTTTTCTTACACAAAAGCAGCTAAAAATTCATCCTAAAATGTTTTTAAAAAAGTTTTGGAAAATTTCAAAATTATAACTATAAATTTTCTTATCAAAAATAGTTGAAACTTCATTCTAAAAATGTTTTCAAAATAATTTTGAAACATTTTCAGTTTTATCTATAAGTTTTCTTACCAAAAATATTTTAAAATATTCTACAAATGTTTTCAAAATAATTAATAATTATATTTACACATATGTTTATATTTATATTATATCCAAAAATAATTAAAAAATCATTCTAAAACTGTTTTCAAAATAATTTTAAAAATTTACAGTTACATAAGTTTTCTTACCACAAGTAGTTGAAAATTCATTTTTGCAAATTTTTTGCACAATTTTTTGACGCTGGAAAATCCTTGCCTGTGGAAACTTTTGTCACAAAAAAATTAGTTTTTGTTGCTTTTGTGTACAACAAAAATTTCAAGTAAATTTTTCACAAAAATTTCGTTGCACTCGAAATATGGTTCGTTAGTCATGAATTGCACTATTTTTTTTACAAATACAACTTTTTGCTTTAACAGCTAGTCAGTTAAATCCAACACACATTAGTGTTGTTGTGGCTTAACGTTTACTTTCTTGTTTTGACTTCTGTTATTTTTTATTATTTTCTTCAACACTGAACTCCAACTGCCTTAATAAGTCACATTCACTCGCCAACTATTGCCTTTAGCCGTTGGTGTCTGCGTGCCACCAAACGTTGCATTAACGCGACACTCACTGTGGCTGGCGCTGGTCGGGCAATTCGTTTTTATACCACAAGTGAGATGGCTAATCAGATAAGCAGCTGATCGTGGTAGACTACAACGGTGAAGCCAACTCACTTGTGCAGCTGAACGTTGAGCAAAGTGGTGAATTTCGTGGCAAAGTGTTAACGTGGGTCGGCTGTGTTTCTATAAGTGTGTGTGTGTTTGTGCATGTCTGCATGCAAATATTTAGTTAGACCGGCAGCCGGTAATTAAGATCTGCATATTCACCATAGCAGCTAAGCAGCATGTGTGGTGAATTTATGCACTCAAGTGAGGGGGAAGCAGATGCGCAACTCTGATTTCGAAGTGTTGCGGCGTGGTGGCGATTGAAATGTTGTAATCACTTGCTGTTGCGGTCATAAGACCGGCCTATGTGTGTTTGTGGAAATTGTAACAATAACGGTCGGTTCAAGTTCAAAACGATAAAAAAAACGATACAAAAGGTTTTGTCGATTCACCAGATTAGATCTGCCTTGACAGCGTACCTTTCGATTTTTTTTCGACTTTCAATAATGTGGAAATGAATGCATTAGATAGTGGCATTAAAAGTTTTTATTTTCATAAATAGATACAACAAAGTTTACAACAACTGGCAGCTAGAGCTGAATCTTTACTACAACTAGCAAGTTAATACCGGCAGCAATCCATCAAAATTTCATAACTGCCTGACACTGAAAGGTATAGAAAGTGAACGATCCATAGTCCTTCCATAACCAACAGTTATCTAAAAGAGTACAACAAACGCCAAGGTACACAAATATTCGTTCTTCATAAGAAAATGCTCGGTTTTACGACAGCTTTGGCTCAACAAATGTGTTGCCGAGCTTCACCCTTCAAGCACTTAGCCACCGTGGGAGACTAACATATTGTCTGTGACATAGAGCAAGCCGGAATACCAAAGCATTAAAATTGCAGAGTTTTAAGGGTTTTAAAACCAAGCTTCAAGCCTTCAAAGACGCGAGAAAAATTTAGTCGGTTTATAGTCAGCTGTTCATATGTCTACCGGAGGTTCAGATCCAAGATATATAGGCTTGCAGATTGAGGTCGAGACAGCCGAGTCCTTTAACTTCCCAATAACTGAGGTGTAGACCGTCGCCAATTGCTTCTACAACTCGGCTCTTCAGCTGCATAAGATCAAACTTTTTCGAGAAATCGAAGTGAATCATTCAATTTCTTAACTTCCGGATCGGGGACTACATCCGAAATAATAGAAGCTTCTAGATTGAGGTCGAGACAGCCGACTCCTTTAAAAACTAACAGAGCCGATACACCGTCGATTGCTTTCACAACTTGACACTTCATCTGCATAAGATCAAACTTTGTCGGAAGCTCGAATTAATGATTCAATTTCTTAACTAACGGATCGGCGACTACCATCCGAGATATAGAAGCTTGCAGATTGAGGTCGAGATAGTCAAACGAACTTTTTAATAATTGAGGTTAGCTCCGTTAGCTATTTGAGAGCATTGAGTGGGTCGCACCCCAAAAATTAGTACTCGCTTTGGAGAGGTATAATGGCTGGGACCACTTCTTAACTGATATCCACTGCCTGAAAGCACTGGACGTACCGAAGCCGGAGCTTAGTAATTGCTTTTGCCGAATAAACCCAGAGTTGAGTTTCTCTTTAGGCACATATCTCCTATCCACCGACTTCGTTGCTTCAGATTCTTAGCTGAGTCAAATCTAAAGTAAAAAAAAAATTTTGTTCGTCTACATCGAATATCGTTGAGGTAAAAATATTGAAGAATTTAAGTTCAGTTGATATTAACTGACATATGTATGTGGGTATCATTGTGAACAAAATAGGCATTATAATCCCTGCTAGAAATAAAGAAGACGAAGAGGAGACTGTAAAATATGCATAACAAAGGCATGCAAATATGCAAATTAAAAACCGAAAAATACATAAATGCACAATAAAGCACGCAAACACACACACACACACACATACGCACTCACCTACATGTATGCAACAAAATATTAATTGCCGCCTTTGCAATTTAAGTTAGTTTAGCCTTAGCTAAAAGTTAAAATTAAAGCAAATTTTACAACTAAAAATGTTGATTGAAATTTTTCATACAAAATATTTTTATTTAAAATTGTTTTTGTAAGCAATTTTCATATGATACATATAAACAAAGCAGATATTTGCCAATTGCACTCTGCACGCTGGCGTTTTTGTTTTGATTGTTGTTGTGCTGCTACAGTGTTAAGCGAATGTCTGTCCATTGTTCGAAAAGCACCAAAAGTGTAAAAACTAAACAATAAAAAATTAATGAAATGATTGTATGCAGTACATATGTGTGTGTGCGTCAAGTTATAGTATAAGTTTAGTTAGTTTTGTATGAATTTTAAATGCCCAAAATGGCAGAGATTTGCATGAAAATGATTTTTTGTTATACATATATTTGTTGGTAGCAAGCAATCTGTCAAAGTTTTTTCTAAAGCCACATCACTGCTCTTCTTTCAGATTGATTGCGCCGTTGGCGAGACTTATGACACCAACTTGCCACTGTAGGCGCTGCGGTTAGTAGGTGAGTCGTTTTTATTATACTTCATTGAATTTTTTAATATTGTTTTGTAAAAGAGTGAAAATCGTAACTTTAGGATTTAAAAACATAAAAGTATTATTAATAAAATTTAAATTTCAAACAAAAGAATTTTAATTTTTTTGAATATATTTATTACAAATTTTTTTTTTTTTTTTTATTAAGTATTTTTTTATTTAATTTTTAATTTTATATTTTTTTAATATTTTACATATGTTAAATATTTAATTTAAAAAAAAAACTGAATTTTTAAAATTTTTTTTATAAAAGTTTATTAATTTTTTAATGTTTCCTAAATATTTTTTTATACATATATTTTATTTAAATATTTAATTTTCAGTCAAAAGAATTTTTATTTTTTTTTTAATTTTTTATTACTATTTTTTTATTTTTAATTAATTTATAATTTTTTAATATTCAAAAAATTAAATATAATTAAAATTTTTTATTAAATGTTTTTTATTAACGTTTTTCAAACATTTTTTAAAATAATTTTAATTCCATATTTAATTTTCAAACTAAAGTATTTTTATTTTTTTGAATTGTTTAATTAAATAATTTTTTTTTCAATATTTTTCTAAACTTGTTTTTTTTTTTAAGTATTTTTCTTTAATTATTAATTTTTTTTTAATATTTTTCAAACATTTTTTGTTTTATTAAAATATTTAATTTTTTCAAACAAAGATTTTTTTATTTTCTTTATATTTTTTTATTTATTTTTTTTTTTTTTTTAATTTTATTTTTTATTTTATTTTTATTAAATATTTTTCTATATTTTTTTTAATTACTAAATTTTTTTCAATATTTAAAATTTTTTTTTTGTATTCTTTTATAATATAAAATTTTTTAATCTTTTTCGATATATATTTTTCTAATATATTAATTAAATGTCTGAGTTACAAACATTTTTTTTTAATAGTTTCATTGAATATGTATATTATTTTTAAATATTTTTCTAAATGATTTTTTTAAATTATTAAATGTTTTCCAAATATTTTTTTAAATACTTCACAAAAATATTTTTATTTTTTGGAATATTTTTATTAAATATATATTTTTTAAATATTTTTCTTAATATTTTTTTAATTGTTAATGTCCTTAATGTTTTTCTAATTATTACTTTAACAGTTTAATTAAATATTTAATATTCCAACAGAAGAATTGTTAATTTTTTAATATTTTAATTAAAAAATTTCAAGTTTTTTGTTTTGGTTTTTGTTTTTAATATTTTTTTAATTATTACTTTCTCTAAAGGTTTTCTAAATATTATTTTAGCAGTTTAATTGAATATTTAATTTTCGAAAAAAATAATTTTAATTTTTTAGATATTTTTTTAAATTATAAATTTTTTTAAATAAATTTTTCTTGAATTTTTTTTTAAATTTTTTTAAAATATATATTTTTTCTCAATTTTTTTTTAATATGTTTTATTATATATTTTTTTTAAATTTGTAAATATTTTTGTTAAATTTTTGAAAACTATTTTTTACAAAAGAAAAAAATTAATAAAATAGTAAATTATAATACTGCATATGAAAAATTTATGCAAGAACTTATTTTTAACTTTTTAAATAATATTTATAAACAAGAAACGAAGCTTAATTCGGGTGTAACCGAACATTTTATCGCAAGCAGCGAAGCCGGGAATACTTACATTCGGTTATTGGCAAAAGTTTATTTGAAGGAATGCTGTGAAAGCAATCGAAATGCATTATTCGGCGAAAGATTTAAAAGATTTATACATAGATATTATAAGTAACGCCGAAGTATGTATATGCTACCTTTATCTATACATATGTATGTATATGCCAGTACATTGTTCATGTAATACTTGTACTAGTTTAAATTGCATTTAACAGCCGTAAAACTTTCTTATTATCGGCTAATATTCAATTTTACCAAATTACATAAAAATTTTGCTCTTTGCGCGTACACCACATTTCATTAATTAAACCGATCAGCTGATCAATTAATAATCACACCGTAGTGCTTAACTGCATTACATTCTCCGTTGTGTTATATTAATAACATACCTTGTATATGTATGTCTATATGTATATAGATATGCAAAACAACAAAAAAATAATTTTGCATCACATTAACACGCCTGCTCCTATAGCGGCAGGAAAGCCCCCTGCTGCTGCCACTCAACAGCAAATCATTTAATGCAAGCAGCAAATAGATTTCTATCAACTCTCCGTGGTTACCTAAGCGCACAGCTAGTCATTATTGCCTTTTGTTACCTTTGTATCTCTTCTTCTTAGGTATTTTTGGGCTTTTGTTCAAAATTAGTTCAAACTCTCTTTATATAGGTATATATTGTTGAGTGTGTGCGTGTATTACAGTTCAATTGTGCGGCATGATAAAGCCTATTCATATTGATTGGCAGTTGAGTCAAAATACTTTGCTGATCTTGCATTACACACGCACACTGACTAAACAGCGGGGAGGGCGTAGTGCTGAAGATGTTATGCAAGGCTTTACACGTAGCATAGCTTAGCAAATATTTAGCGGATGTTGTATTGTTTTCACCTGCCATTATTATTACTTTTAATAAATTTTTTGCAAGCTTTGAACATTAGCTTTCAAAAGCGAAAAATATTTTCGTTTGACATTCTAGAACTATAGTGAAGTCCAGTCTCAAAATGTGAAAGAAAAATATTGAAGACTATAGTAAAGTCTAGTCTTAGAAGGTGAAAGCAAAATATTTTTCAAACTAATTTGTAAGGAATCTCGGAATAAATCAAAAATATATATTAAAAAGTTTACTTGTAATCAATTTTGCAAAATTGTGGCCTTAGAATATCAATAAACTTATTAAAGTTGCACTGAAGAAGATGAGAAAAAACATCTAGATACTTTCTCCTCCACTATTTAGCTTTCGCCAGACTTAGTTTGAAACATCTCAGTTGCCATATATTTTTACGAAGCCGGCAAATTGGCTGGAATTGATATTAGCCTCCTCAATAAACTGGTGCCTGGCTTTTTGTCGTTATGTGACGATATTTTTTATCTGGAGTTCTTATCCGGAGAGTCATTCTGGATGTTTTAGGCATCACAACAGACAAGCAGCTCAAGTTATTCAAGTGGGTTTATTCGTGGTTTCAAGAGTAATCAACCCATTTACCTAACCCAACCTAACCTAAAGACGGATAATGATATTTTTCTTCAAAAAATTAATTTTTTATCAAAAGGTTGACTTGAAACTCACTTCCCTAAGACATATTGCATGCAAAGTTTGTTACTCTAGGTTTTGTTTAATTTAGAATATTTATATTGAGTTAAAAATATCTTATATTTAAATAAGACGCTCTAAAAGTTTACCATGAACTTCTTACTTTTACTAAATTTCAGTATTTTTTGAATTGATGTGTTATTGTTGCTAGCTCTAGACAGTAAATTGCTTTATAAAAATTTCAGCTCTGCTGCATACATTCAGGCGCATTGATATAATAAAATAAAAACTTTGAGAGCTGAATAAATTCTATGCAACCAACATTGTTGTAACGATCGATATATGTGTTGATTTCTTCTAAATATATTCCAATGCAATCGAAAATCGGTTGTAAGTTAATTTTTCAACATTTTATGCTTGAAAATTTTTGTCAGAACTCACTTTTGCTAAATATTTCAGCTCTGCTGGCTACATTCAGGCGCATTGATATAATAAAATGACTTGTTTGACAGCGGAATAATGAGAATTTCTCCAAAATCATAAAATCTCATCAACACTGCCTACATATAGGCGCATTGTTATAATAAAGTAAAAAAATTGACAGCAAAATGGTGTAGCGTTCCTTAAAATAATTAAAAATAAAAAGTTTTAGATTAACAGACCAATAACATTACTTAAAACTTTTACTGGAATAATCATTTCAGCAATAATTATAATATTTCAACTCAGCGCCACCTGGCGTTGAAACTTTAAGCTTGGTTTTCGTTGATATTTGTCGATCAAACAAGTAATTCTCACACTTTTTTTTTTTTGGATTTTTGAAAAGTGTTTGTAATACATACTGTTACCGTTAACAGGTATCTAAGCTATGTTTTTCGTGCATATACTACCCTCCTTGGGCGTCACCAACAACGGCTCTGTATTCCTTCAATTGCATTATGGATTTACAACTTCATATGTCTGTATATAAGTTGGTTGCCATATAGTTGCGCTGTTAAAATGTATTCGCTTTTATTGTCACTTCTTGTTTTTGTTTTGCAAATTTCGTGCCTTTCGCTTTGCTGCATGCATAGTTGTTGTAATGCCTTATTATAATCGTCGAAAATTCGCATTCACTATAGGGTCTATTTATTTTTAGTTTCAGAAAAAAAATCATGCTGAAACTTGCCCCATTTCTGAAGAATTTTACAAAACGTAGCTTTTATGTATTATACAGAACTCAACAACCGTTAACTGAAGACCCTTTTGATAGAGAATATTCCCCTAATTCGTTAGATATCAGGCCAACTTAGTTGAAAGACTCGTTGATCTACGTATACCTAATAGCAACTTTAATTTGTAGTAGTCTCCAGCTATCCACCCTTTAAGCTTAGTAGTAAGTTGGTTAGTTTTTATCTTTAGTTTAAACTTGTTCCGGTTTTTAATACTCTAATGAACTAATCAAAACCCCGCACTTTATTTTACACTGATCTTCATCTTTGTCTTTTTGGGCATTGTGATGTTCTTCATTTTCATGAGATTTTAGTTTAAACAATATAATATTGATCTTTCACCAACTATCCTTGATGAACTTTTCCGAATATGTTTATACTAATTCTTTCACTTTGTCTTGGCTTTATTATTTAGTTCGATTGATGATCTGCTCGTTTTATCTTAAGGTCTTGATCTTGAGCTTCTGCTTTGTAAGATTTTGAGTTTAAAATCCCATTATCAAACGTTGTTTTATTGCGATCATGATCATAGCTAATTTTGAGTTTGATTTTGATCATTTCTTACATCGTTTTTGATCATGTTGTTTTTATTTTGTTCTTAAATGCGATCTTGATCTTTTTCTTGCTACTTTTCAAGAAAGAAATTGATCTTGATGTTCTTCCATAAACACAATCTTTACTTAGATATTGATCTTTCTATTATTGGCTGAAAAAAAATTTCATTCTGATCTTCACTATAATTTCGATCTTGGCTAAAGTTGAGTTTGATTTTGACAATTTTCTATTTCATATTTGGTCACTTTGTTTCAATATTCGCCTAAATACGACCTTGATTTCGAACTCGATCTTGTTTTTGTTTATTTTTAGATGATGCTCTTCGAAGAACACAATCTTTACTTTGATTTTGATCTTGCCGCTAGTATTGATATCTTAAAGTAGATTAGTATGAAGTTTTAATCATAGTTTCGATCTTGAGTTCGCCAACATGACTTTGATACTGATAATTTCTTATCTCGTTTTTGATATTTTGTTTTTTGATCACTTTGTTTCGATCTTATTCTTAAACGATCTTGACATTTTTCTTCATTTTTATCATATGGTTAAAGGTCTTGATTTCGATCTTTTTCTTGATTTCGATTTTTTCTTGATTTTTATCATAACGTTAGCGTTCTTATCGCTTCTTCCTCATCGTTTTTCATCCAAATATTGCTCTTCATCTTGGTCTTGTTGTTTTTGTTTAATTGTTTACAGGTAAACTGAAGATTTGTTTCCACTTACAACGTTAAATCTGTTCATCGTCGTGCTCTTTACAACACACTTATTCTACTTGGAGAGTGTTTGCCTTGCTTCCTGACAACCTAACCAATAAAGTTTTCTCAAATAAATCAAATATTTCTGATTTCCTCATACATTTTCGGTTTTGTTCGTGTTTTTGTTTATTTTTGTTTTTTTCTTTTACTTGCCATTTTTCTAACTCACTATTGAAGCAATACCTTCGCAGCTTGCGGTGCTGTCGGCTTCATTTTTCTGTGACGGCAACTCAATAACTATCGATTTTCACACTGCCAGAGCCGAGACATTTCATTTCACTTCTATTATTTCTGCTCTTTCACAAATTGTTGGTGTGGTAATTGATGGCGCCAGAGCTGTCAGCGCGTGATTACCTTACCAACAACTAATTCAATGCCGGTTATAAAAGAATTGACAGTAAATATGTTGATGATATTTTTAGCAATCAGCCAAAGTCGCATCGCAGCTCATCTCGGTCGTGCATGCATTGAATTTATTATTGCAAAAATAAAAATCCGAAAACCAAACTAAAAAACTAGATAGTCATATTTAATTTATGCATGTAGGAAGCAATTGAAATGATGGGAACACGAATGTACAATTTTAAGCCGAGGCAAAGATGCTGGGAACATGTCAAGGAAAAATTTTGTGAAGAAAGCTTTGGAGTCAAAATATGTGTGTGTTTGGTAGTAAAAATCTGAGGTAGCAAAGAAAATCAGCAAACTGGTTTGCAGTTCTTGAAGGAAGTCTCGCAATGAAAAGCGCTCCACTATCTATAAATATATCTCTCACTGTTTCTTTCTCTATCTCTATCTCGATCTCTCTCTCATTCTCTATCTCTCTGTCTAACCTTCGTTAAGCTGTTCGAAGCCGATTTCTCCATAATCAGAAACTCTCCTCTTTCTATAAATATCTCTCTCATTTCTCTGTCTATATCTCTCCACTCTCGATCACTCTCTATTTCTATCTCGATCACTCTCTCTTTCTCTATCTCTTTGTCTCTCTATCTCTTTCTCTCTCTCGATCACTCGATCAACCAACTGGAACGACACTTCGGATTGGTTGTCTATTAACAAATAACCTTCTAGTCCATTTTTGACCATGCTCCTTTATACAAGGTACGTTCCAAAGTAAACAGGACTTTTTTAATTTATTCGAAGGACGATTATTTGATTAAAAATCACATTTTAACCATTAACCACTCCCCGTATTCAGCTGATATGGCACCGTGCGATTTCTTCCTTTTCGGCAAAATGCATTTGCCCATGAAAGGAAAGCGTTATGCAGACATAGAGGGCGTTCAAAAGGCTTGCACCGGCATACTGGCGGCTATACCGGCCAACGAGCTAAAACACTCGTTCAACATGCTTTTAGAACGTGCAAAAAGCTGTTTTGAAGGAGCAGGGACAATTTTGAATAAAATAAATTGAATTTTTTAAAGTCCTGTTTACTTTGGAAAGCAACAGCAAAACCATTGTTCGAAATCAAGCGGTCTGTTACTCAAGCCGATTTTTGATTATTCCTTTTTATATTTCGAAAAGCGTGACAAAAAATTTACAGGTCTCTGGCTCAATAAAATCAGTTGCAATTTTGTTTGTTAAAATATATTTATTATATAACATGAATAACTCTGTAAATGACTACGAATTCAGATATACATATGTAAGTATAAACACTGAAAATATACGCAATAAATTCCGCCTAAAGGTAGGCCACGCGCGCATAGCAAACGCTGTTGCCTACTTTTGGGCATACGTTTTTGAAATCGGATACGCCAAAGTATGTGTAGCGAAAAATTTATGCAATTGTTTTTGTTGTTGGCGCTTATGTTGTTGTTGCATACGCAACATCACCCAACTGGGTATATACGAGTCCAATAATGATATATGTTGACGTTTGGCGAAAATATCTGGAAATTGTTTGATATTATTATCGTCGGTATCAGCACTACGCTGCCTCATATTGTATGGTGGTGTTTGCGTTGTTGTCGTACTGGTGATGCTGATAAAAGACGGTGGATAGGGTAATTGGTTGGTGTAGACTAGTCGTGTGTCCTTCTCAGCTTGTCGTTCAGGCGCGTGCAATAGCTGATTGGAATGGCTTTTATGTTTGTTAGCGGCCTGTGCGGTGCTCGCTGCGACTCCCGTTTGGTACTGGGGCAATGCTTCTCTGGCGTATACAATTTCTGAAGCCAAGGGTGGACGTGACGCTTGGCTGATTGCATTTTGAGGCAGTTGATAGGCGTTTGCTGATAAACTATATTGGCTAGAAGTAGTAGTAAAGAAAAAAATAAAAAAATATTTTAGTGAAATAAAAAAAGTAAAAAGAAGAAAAAAAGCTTAGCGATAGCCTTAACAAGGTTAACTCCTTTTTTAAAATATATCTAGTATGCGGATATAAAATTTAATATTGTGGCTTTAAACGCTTTTATGACGACTAACAACAGCTAACGATTTTTCTAGGCTTTGAAACAATTTTCAGGTTTGCAGTTCTCGTTGCATTATCATCGTGTAAAATCTGTGAATTTTTCTTTCACAATTCCAGCCGTTTTCGACGGAAGTTCTCACGCAAAACCCTCAATGTGGCCAAATAGAACTCTTTATTGACCACCTGACCCACCGAAACATATCCATAATGCACCGAAGTACGAATATCCGAAATAACAATGAGCATCACCTTGATTTTTGAGCGGGTTTGGCGTGCTTTTTTTGATTTCGACTCGGTTTTTTACCTTAATTCCGATGATTGTTGACTTGTTTGCATGTATGTCTATATGAACTCCGTGGCTACCTATTCAAGCAGGAAGGCCACACGAGGGTTGACATAAGTCCTTATGGATGCTAATGTTCAGAGTTAGGTTCAGGCACGAATTAGAAGTTCGTCTCAACTGAACCTGTACGGCCAAAAATATGACGATGTGCACTGAACGTAATTGAACCTGCCAGGGTTTTAACGAAACCGAGTTGAGAACAGCATTAGGAGCCTGCCAGCCATTTCGGTGAGATGTCACTCTTATCTACTGGGGTGACAGAATGCTGCTCTCACCAGCTCTTTGTCATAACTGATCCATTCCGGGTTTCCAGTACACCATAAACTGAATCTTACTGGCCTCGATTCTTATGCACCAGAATATGTGCACGTTTGGTGCTGGTAGCTGTGTGATCCCACATCGCTTCGTGGGTAGGTTCTTCCTCGGTGCAATCCTGATGGAGGTTGTGGACGCTTATTTAAAGCCGGCATCTGTTCGCCTCTTCGCCGTAAATTCATTGGCCTCATGAGGAATTTTAAGCCAAGCCATTGTCTCCTGAAGCTCTTGGTCAAAGGCTGCGTATATTCGCAGCTAAGTTACTTAGCAGCCTGAGCTCAACCTTATTATATGATATAGCTGTCATATAAACTGAACGATCAAATTTGCGTTCGTGTATGGCCTTTAGTGTTTGTAAAGAGTACTCTAGCTTCGGTGCAACCGAAGTTAACGTTTTTTTCTATTATTTTTAACTATTATTCAGTAACTAAAATCATGTCAAGCGACACACTGTGCGCTCTCCAGCTGTTCAACATTGTAAATCACTTAATCTGTTTATTGCGATTTTCCTACCCGGAGCGCATTTCACCGTTTAATTATTTTCTCTGTCTAAAAAAAACAATCGCAATTTCTAATTACACATTTTTTGTGCGCTTTAATTATTTTTGTGTATTTTTTTAATGCTTTTATTATTAATTGCCGCCCGCCGCGTGCTGCTAATAAATGGCTAACCGCAATATTTTGTAACGGTATGTTGGCATTTTGCGGCTGCTGCATGCGCATGTCTTACAATCACTCACTCGCTCAGTCAATCAGTCAGCCAGTCAGTCAGTTGGTTGTTGTTGTTAGGCGCATACCACTTGCAGTGACACAGCGCATTTGAATGCATTCGAAACAATTATAACTTTCAGAACAACAACACTCATTACAAATATGTGTTACTAACAATGCAATTATCTAATATAAGTGGCAATAGCACATTGCGTTGTTGCAATGTAAGAAATAAATGTGTGTGTGTGTGTGTGTCTATGTCTAAATGTGCCTCTTGTGGTGGCACGCATGCGTTGTAACGCATCAGCTGGTGTTGTTACTGTCAGCTAGATTGACAAATGCCAATTGCGGCAATTATTACGCTTCTCTGTCAAAAGTAGAAATATTGAAATGCTTGCGCATGCGCATGTAAAGTGCAATTTTAACGAAAAAAAACCAAAATTAAAATAAATTTTTGAATATTATGAACATTTTTTTTAATGTAAATTTTAACAATATTCCGGTATTTTCACTTAATTTATAATTAAGTTTACAATTTTTATAATATTTAATAATTAATTATTTTTGATAGCGAATATATTTTGACGATTAACAATTTTTAATTATTTTTAAATTTATTTATATTTTTTTAAATTGATAATTAATTTCGTTTTTTTTAATTAATTTTTTCTTAATTTATAATTATTTATTTTGGCATTTATATTTTTTATTATATTCATATATATTTATGCAAATATAAATTTATAATTATTTATTTTTGAATTTATGTTTTTTTAACATACTATGTATATACATATGTATGTATATATGTATGTATGTACTATATATAAATTTTTTTTTAATTGTAATTATTGTTTTTTTAATTATGCGAGTAATTAATGACTTTTTATTATTTTGAAATTTATAATTAATTATTTTAAATATATATTTTTGATTATAATTAAGTAATTTTTGTAATTTTTAAATTTGCTTTAAATTATGTTAATAACATTTTGGTCTTAATGATTTTTTTATTATTTTTGAATTTATATATTTTTTAATTTGCTATATACATATATATTTTTTTGAATTATAATTAGTTCCTTTTTGTAATTTTTAAATTTATAATTAATTGTTTTTAATTTATATATTTTTAAATTTATTATGTTCATATATACATATGTACATATGTATATATTTTTTAATTATAATTTTTAAATTTATAAAAATATATTTTTATTTTAAATATGCCAATAATTTTTTGGCGTTAATGATTTTTTATTATTTGTAAATATTTATTTTTCTTTTAATTTTTATTCTAAATGTATAATATTTATATGTATGTATGTATGTACATATTTTTTAATTAGATCGTAAGAGCTAATTTTTAAAATTATAATTATTTTTTTTTAACTGTGCCAATAATTTTTCGGCGTCAATGATTTTTTTATTATTTTCTAAATTTAATTTTTAATTAATTTATAATTTTTTTATTTCAAGATTTTAGTTCAGGTTTTTAATGGAAAGTCATTGAATTACTTTGCTATTAAAATTATTATTTATACATATTAATTAAAAGTTATGTATAAAAGATTCAGCAAAATTTTAATTTTTATAATAAAAAGAATTAGTTAAAAAATTAAATATTAATTTTTAATTAAAGTAGAAGTTTTAAATTAATTAAAAAAGTTTTGTCAAAGGTTCAAACAAATTTTAATTTTCAAAATTAAAAAAAAAAACATTTAATAAAAGTTTTCTGAACTTAAAAAATTTTAATTTTTCATTAATTTATAATTTTTTAATTTGAAAATTTTTTAGTTTAATTTTTAAAAGGACTATCCTTATTCAATTTTTAACAAATTTAGAATTCTTTGATTATTAAAAGTAAAAAAAAGCACTAACATTATCAAAACTTAAAAAGTTTACATTGAAAAAGAAATTAGAATTCTTTACTTCCAAATTTTTAACGGATAGTTTAATTTTATTTTATTATTATATTTTTTATTTTTTCTTTGAAAAAATGGCCAATATCGCCTAAGCCAACTGTAATTAGATCTGTAGGTCACATGGCTTCTAGTGCAAATATATAATCGAAAAAGGCCTAAGTATGAGTAAGTATGTTTCCGTGCCAAACCCAGTTAAGAGAGCCTGTTCGCGAACCATACAATGCATTTCAATATTTCGTTTTTGCTGTCAATAGCTTTTGCCTCGCAAAAGGAAGCAAATGTGTTCAAAATTACCCGTAAAACCTGCAATGCCAACAAGGAAGCGGCGGCAGATGAACACAGTTATTTGCATAAAATATTTATGCACGCACACAAACACACGCATAGCCATATGTATATCTTGATGCAAAATCTGCAGGAAAATTTTTTGCTATTGAAACTGTCGGTGTTGTTGCTTTTACACCAGCTGGATGTTGGTCAATGACAGCTTTTCATTTGTTTTGCTCAAAGCAGGTTTGTCGCTTAAGTCTTTCGTTCACTAAGCGTGGACGCGAATCATTCACGGTCAGTGAGTGTTGTTACAGAAAAAGCTTATTTTATGGTTTTTAGCGAAGCTTAAGTGCTGAATGCAACTATTTTTTTGAAAAGCTTTTTATTAGGGCTGTTCGTTTTTTTCAAAAATTAAAATATAAATAAAGTTAAAGCTGCTTAAAAATTGAAATTTATGAATAATATTATAAAATAAAAAAAGAATGTTATTTTTTTTTTGTTAATGATATGATACTATTTTTTTAAAGTAATTTTGGTAAAATTTTTTTCTAATCTAATTTTTTTAATATATATACACCTGCGGCCAAGCGTAACTTACCACTTGATTTTCTTCACTATTTTCAATTTTTTCGTTCTTTGGGTAACTTTTTTATGGATTTAATAGAATACGGGGAATATATAGATGGCTCGAATATATTTGGTTAACTGTGACTTTAATCTGGCCCATTTGTAAAATTAAATTGAGAAAACTTTTTTTATTTGCGCACAAGTCTTTGATTTCATTATTACTAATTCTTGTAATAACTTAATGGTAAGTTACGCTTGGTAAGTTACGCTTGGCCGCAGGTGTAAGTATGCTTATGGACTTAACACAGAACAAAAATAAACATAATTTTAACACACGAAAGATCCTCAATCAAATAATACTAGCAATGTTTTTTTAAATAAATTTATTGTTCATATTTTTGCAACAAAAAACAAAATTTAATTATTTAAAAATGGTTTCTAACTATTTTTTTATAAACTATTTTTTTTTTAGCTAAAAAGTACCAAAACTTTGACTAGTTAAAATTGGTTTTAACGCCGCTTTTAATTAAAAATTATTTTTAAAATTAATTTTAAGTTTTTAATTAAAAATCGCTTTTAGGCTAGTTATAAAAAGCAATTACTTTATAGAAATTTTGGAAAATTTTATGAAAAAAAATAATTAAAAAGTGTAAATATTTCTATTTTCGAAAATTTTATTAAACAAATTAATTAGAAGCTGTAAATATTTATATTTTGAAAAATTAAAAAAAAAAAATTAATTATTTAAAGGTTGTAAATATTTACAATACATTTTTAAAATAATTTTTGTTATACAAAATTAAATTTCCTTAATTACTTTGATTAAAATTTATAAATATAATTTAATTAATTTATTTTATTTAAAAATTGAATTTGCGTATTAAAAGAATTATGTTACCAAATAAAATTAATTTAAATAATTAATAATATTTAGTAATAATTTAAATAATTTATTTATATTATTTAAAAATTGAACTTATCTAATAAAAAAGTTATATTACCTAATAAAACTAATTTAAATAAAATTTAATTTAAATTATCGTCAATAAGCAGTAATTAATAATAATTAGTAATAATTTAAATAATTTTTTTTTTTAATTTCATTGATTTTTTTAGAATTATTTAATTTTTAACAAAATTTTTTTTTTAATTTCAAAAGGATCCAAAAACTTTGAAAAATTTGAAAATCTCAAAAAAAATTAATTATGTATAACATAAATCAATAAAAAAAAATGTAAATCAAATATTTTTAGCAATTTGGGTTTTTATTATTTTTAATTAAAAGAAATTTACTTAATTTTTAAAATTTTTTTTTTTTATTGTATTGAAATTTATTTAAAATTGATACATTTTTGAACCGAAAAATACTAAATTAACCAATATATGTATATTTTTTTTATTATCAGAAAAGTTAAAAAACTTAAAAAAATTTAAATATCTTAAATATAATTATAGAAAAATTTAATTATAAAATAACAAGAAAATTAAAAGGAAATATTTTTAGCAATTTGATTTTTTTCTTTAAAAAAAAATTAATAAAATATAAAAATATATTTTTTTAAATCTTATTGAAATTTAATTAGAATTATTACATTTTTAAACCGAAAAAAACCAATATAATTTTATTTTAAATCTCAGAAGGTTGAAAAAACTTAAAAATTGTAAATATCTAAAAATCGATAAAAAATTTTAAATCAAATATTTTTAGCCATTTGTTTTTTTTTTTTTTTTTTAATTAAAATACATTTTTTTAGTAAATTTAAAACATAAATTAAAATCATTTAAAATTTTTTTTTAATTTTTTTACCTAAAATATAATTAAATACTGAAATAATTGGTGTAAAAAACTTATTTTAGCAAATTTAAAAAATTTAAATTAAAATTAAAAAGGTATGTATATGTAATAATAAATTAATATGAATAAAATAAATTTTAATTTTTATATATTTTTAAATTTTTTTACTAAACTGGCAATCTTGCAAAGTAATCAACCACGTTTTGCACAAAATAATAATGTAAATATATTGAAAAAATTAAAATTTTTTTTTATTAAAAAAAAAGCAAAGAAAAGTCAATGTACATATGTAAGTGTATATACTTACTGCATATATTTCTGCTTTGTCGCATGGTAAATATTATCAATATCTCGCTGCTGTTGTTGTTGTTTTTGTTGAAAATGCTTAAAATAACAATGTTGCTGCTCATCGGCGGCATATAACGGCCGCTCATAGTCTGCGTTTCTATAATTTTGCGCAAACGGCCCGATGCCATTGAAATTAGTTGATTGATATTTTTGTCGTTGTTGCACTTTAGGCAATTTGACTGGCTGTGCATAAGGTGTGTTTGACACAGGCGGTGACTTGTATTGATAAGCGTGCTCCAGCGTTTTCAAACGCTGTCGCTCTGGTGTGGCGCTGTAAGCATTTTGGCAGAGCAAAACGAGAGACAAGTGTAACACGAATAGCATAATGGGAGAGTGAGCGTTTGCTGGAGCCTATAAAATTAGAATGAGTTCACAAAAACGGTTAAAAATGAAAGAGAAAAATAACACATCGCTAAAAGGAAGGAGAGTGTATATGAACGAAGTTTTATAGCCCATCTGAGGCTACGTTACAAGCAACATTGACTCGGAATGTTAACAAAAATCAATGTCGATCTCGTTTCAAAAAGAAGCTCGGAGAGCAATTTTATTCCAAGAAAGATGACTTTTTCGAAAGTTCTAACTTTCTTGGTTCAAAGTTTTTGAAAATCTTAAAGAAGAATTTTATCAAGATCAATGACGATTACTTTTTGAAAACCTCGGAGAACAATTTTATTCCAAGAGACAAGTCTGTTTCGAAAGATTCTCATTTTCATACTTAGTTTAGCTTGGTTCCAAACTGAAATTTGAAAAAAACAAAAATTCTGAAAATTGCAGACATACTAAATACTAAACTTAGTAGGAAGCTTAGA
Organism: Bactrocera tryoni; assembly: GCF_016617805.1. Classification (NCBI taxonomy): domain Eukaryota; kingdom Metazoa; phylum Arthropoda; class Insecta; order Diptera; family Tephritidae; genus Bactrocera; species Bactrocera tryoni. The sequence continues at coordinate 73,332,627 of NC_052502.1, read as the reverse complement.
AAAGTTGTAGAAAGAGCTTTGAGAATTTTTTAACATCAGTTCAATGAGAGAAAAGAGATTAAACGCTCACGAATAGTGTTCAGGTTAGAAAGCAATTATCAACTGCTGCTCCCTCATCTATATTTTAACAGTAAAAACTGATTTTTTTTGTAATATATTTTTCTTTTAACACGAATTCTCCATGGACCTCGTCTACTTCGAGTTGAATTTTTCTTCTTTCTTCTTTAACGTTCATATTTGCAACCAAGTGCTACTGCTCTTTCGTTTTATGGGGAAAGTAGGCAATTATTGGTTCCGTCCGCACGTGGCGCTACCTTAATTTTAATAAAGCCGTAACTTCACTTGCTACAAATGTTTAAGGGTCATCAGCAATTGTTTTTGCGGCATTCAACAAAGTGTGCACAAGTGCTTAATTATGTGTGGTGAAAGGTAACAACAAAAACATAACAAAATGTAAATTAGGTTGTGGAGAGTGAACAACAAAAACACAATTACATAAAAACACTTAATCCAACTTTTGGCAATGTCATACTTGTTTACATACTTATTCAGGGCAAATGAAAGTTAAAGCAGCGGAATTCAAAAACAAAAAATATATACTCTTACTTACATATAAAAATTTTATGAAGAGAAAATATAAATTAAAAAATAATAATTTTAATAAAAAATTAAATATATTTTAAAAAAAAAAAAAAAAAAATAAAAAATTTAAAAAAAAAAATTAAAAAATCTGTACCAAAAAAATAATTTAAAATTTTTTCAAAGAATATTTACAAAAAAAAATCTTAAAAAAAAATCAAAATTTTTTCAATTTTAAAATTAAATATTTTTGAAAGAAAATTAAAAAAAAAATACGTAAAATCAAATCATACAGCTTTGCTCATGGAAATAGTGTATATATGTACATATATACAAATTATTTGAAATGCATATAAAAATTAATAATGTAATTTGAAAAATTACAAAAGTTATTAAAGAAATTTTTTTTAATAAATATTTAGATCAAATATTAAAAAAAATTAATGAGTTATTAATAATTAATTAAGTGTTTTTAATAAATTCATTTAAAATGAAATCATTGAAATGAAAATAAAATTAAAAAAAATTATAATAATTTATTTAAGACAAAATTAAAAAAAATATTTTTAAAATTTATTTAAAATAAATTAATTTCAAAATTACTTAATTTTTCAAATTAAAAAAAAGACTAAATTTAAAACCAATAAAAAATTTAAAAAAATAAATAAAAAATTAAAGCAAAATAATAATTAATTAACAAAAGAGTTTTTTTTTTTTTAATAAATTAATTTAAAGTAATAATTTAATTTAAAATTAAAACAAATAATTTAATTTAAAAAATTAAGTATTGTTTTTTTATAAAATAAATTATGTCTTTTTAATTTCAAAATTACTTAATTCTTCAAATTAAAAAAAGACTAAATTTAAAAACAATAAAAAATTAAAAAAATAAATAAAAATTAAAGCAAAATAATAATTAATTTATAAAAAAAAGTATTTTTTTAATAAATTAATTTGAAATAATAATTTAAATTAAAAAATTAAAAAAATAATTTAATTTAAAAAAATTAAGTATTTTTTTTTAATTTTCCAAAAAAATTTATTTATTCATAGTAAATTACAATTTTTTAATTTCAAAATTAATAAGTAAAAACACACAGCTGTGTTCATGGTAATAGTGCAAATATAAAAATTACTTGACAAGAAAATAAAAACTAAAAAAATAAAAATAAAAAAAAAATTTTAATTGGAAAAAAATTATTAAATATTTTTTACAAAAATTACAAAAAAATTATTTGAAAAAATTACAATTTTTTAAATTTAAAATTTTATATTTTTTAAGAAAAATTAAAAATAAAAATTAAAATCAAAAACATTCATCCGTGTTCATTCATACTTGAAAAAAAAAACAGAAAAATAAATTATTTAATTAAAAAAAATTATTTAATACTTGTTTAAAAAAATTTACAAATAAATTAAAAAAAGATTAAAATTTTTTAAAATAAATTAATTGTAATGAAAATAAAATTAAAAATTTATTATTTTTTTTTAATAGTTTTCAATTTATTTGTTTATTTTTTTAAATTTTTATTTATTTTTAACTAAATTTTATAAAATATTTTTTATTTTTTTATATAATGATTTAAATTAATATAAATTTAATTATGTAATTATTATGGTACATATTTTTTAAATTTATTACTTTTGTTTTTAAAAAGATTATTAAATTTTTTTGATGTATTTTTTTAATTTTTTATTTAATTTTTAATATTTTTTTATTTTATTGTTTTTAAATTTCTTATTGTTGTTGTTTTTGAAATTACATCAATATTTGTTTATGTATGTATTTTATTAGTTCTAAACATAATTTAACTCTTTAATAACCGTTTGTAGTTCGAACTTATCAGTTGGCATATTTTTTATATATGTATGTATGTACTTTTATCGCATGCTCCCTTTTCGTGGCTTTTATCACCATGTAAGCCGTTGCTAGATTCTTTCTATTTATTTTCACATATCTTTTCTACGCTTAATTTGTTTGTTTCCTTGCGTTGTTTATGAATATTTTGTGATATCATATCTGCTTATATACAGTATCTGATGTTTAGTCATATGATTTGTTTATTATATGATATTTTTTGAACATTTTTTGCTTTCTTGAGCAATACTTCTTCATATCTGTTAAGACATCACTTGATGTTTAATCATGTGATTTTCCCATCATATGATATTTTTTTATTTTATTTTATTTATTTGTTTTTTCTATTAATCTTTTGTTATCTCATATCTGATTATACATCACGTGATATCTCGTATCGTCGTCATATGATTTTTTGTCATACTACGTTTTGTCTTATGATATTTTTTTTGCGTCTCATTAATACTTCTGTTTTCTATACTTCTTTATACAAATGTTAGAAAAAACATATTTTTACGCTAATAGCATGTTTGCCAATAAGCCTAATAATTTCGTGTGATGTCAAAAACCTGCTCCAATGACCAACTCGCACCAATATAGTTTAAGCCTTGTTATTTCCAAATCTTTTAAACCAAAAAAAAAATCTTTTCACAAAAACCAGTAACGAAATTGTCTGCAAATTATGGAATCGACACGAATCGCTTGCCATTGATGAACTGCATTTTTCGTAAGCCGAAAAGTCCAAAATCTAAAATTTTGTGAATTTTTCTACAAAATTTTACTGTTTTTTTCCGAAGTAAAGCCCAAATGTGACTTTAACAGATTAAGCCTGGCGATGACTCGTATTCACATATTTAATTGTGTGTATGGATGTATGTGTTGTTTATGTTAGTACAGCTGCTCTGCTGCCATTAATGCACTGAATTCATTTGGCCAGTCACCAACGAAACTCGCAAACATCACGTGGTCAACTTGGAGTAAAAAAATGTTGAAAAAAATTTTTTAAAAATTGAAAAAAAGTGTTGTGTATGTGTATATGTGCGTGTGTGCCCAAGCCAAAGCGCATCTGATGGCGTGGAAATGGAATTGATGGCAGTCTCTTGCGATTGGGCAGAAAATTACTAGTTATTGTTGTTGTTTTTGTTGTTCTAACAATTACTATTCGCAATGTACATTCACTTTTTGCGGCAGAAGAAGCTTAAAAGCAAGCTATGTGTGTACCATACATACAGACATACGGTAAAATAAACATGTTCAGTGGACAAGTGTCAAAGCCAAGAAATAAAAAGAAAATATACACAAATTTAAGGCTGCATTTTTAATTAATCACAACAATGCTTTAGTATTTTATTATTTTTGAATGCATTTTATTTTTATTAGAAACGCTGGGTTGGAAAAAATATTTGGAGCCAAATTAATAATTTAAATAAAAACAAAAATTTTAAATAAAAAAAATTTAAAAAATTATAATATATTATATAATAATAAAAATAAAAAAAATTGTAAAAGTAATAATGAAAAAAGTAATAATAATAAGAAAAAATTATAATATTAAATAGTAATGTAAAAATAAAAAGAAAGTTTAAAAACAACTATTTGTTTAAGCATGTGTATATAAAATTAGAAATTTATAATTAACAAAAATTAAATAAAATTTATAAAATTAAATAAATTAAAAGAAAATATTTTAAAAACAAAAAATTAAAACTTCAAAAAATTTAAAACAAAAAATAAAATTTAAAAAAATTATATATATGTATGTAATTTAAAGAGATTTTAAAATGTAAAAAATAATGAGAAAATGTTAATAAATAAAAAAATAAAACACAAAAAACTAAATACAAATAAACTATTTAGGTATAAAATGAAATTAGCAAAAATTAAATTAAATATTTATAAAGTAAAAAAATTTTAAACAAAAAAAAATTATTTAAAATAAAAAATAATGACGCAATTATAATAAAAAATAGTATATACCATATAATAAAAGAAGTAGCTTAAGCAGATAAAAAATTAAAAATTTGTAATTCAGAAATTAAATTTTTATATTATTTTTTATTTACACTCGAAAACTATTATTTAATTATATATATTATTTTGGTTTCTATGAGTTTATGAAACTGGATAGTTAAAAAAATAAAAATATTAAAACTTAATTTTCTTGTGTAAAATAACATTTTTTAAATCTCAGTAACAATTTTATAAAACAAAATACTTTATAAATAAAATAATGAAAAATGAAAAATGAAAAAAGAAAAAAGAACTAATAAAAAAATAAATAAAACTAATAAAATAATAAAAATAAACCAAAATTTAAAATTAAAAAATTTTAATTTGTTCAAACAAATACAAAATAAACCATTTCATATCAAAATATTTAAAAAATTAAATTTTTTAATTTGATTTTTTTTTAATTTAAAATTTGAAATTTTTTTAAATTTTACTATCAATTTTATTTAACTTTTAACTTTAAATTTTTTAATTTGATTTTTTAAGTTTAAATTTTAATTTTTTTTTTAACTTCTTAATTTGAAATTTTTTTAAAATTGTTTAAGGTTTAAAAAAATTTTCAAAATTAAAAAAAGTTTTAAATTTTTTACTTTTAAATTTTTTTAAACTTAAAAATTTTTTTTATGAATATTTCAAATTTAAGATTTTAAATTTTTTTAATTTAAATTTTAAATTTAAGATTTTAATTTTTTTTAATTTAAATTTTAAATTAAATTTTTTAAATTTTAAATTTTTTTAAATTTGAAAATGGAATGGAGAGCTGTCTACCAACCATTTTTTCGGGCTACCAAGCGAAAAAAAACATTCCTTTTTTGACCCACCCCTATGCACATTGGCATAATGTCTATTTATTAGCATAATTTTTATTTTTTAATTTTTTTTTTTTTTTCATATTAAAAAAAAATCAAATTTATAAAGTTCTCAAAACTCTCCGTTATTCCTTTTTTATATTTCAATTCACCTTCACAATTATTGTTTTTGAGTTTTGAAGACTCTTCTAACTTTGACGTATAACTGTACACAAATAAACACATACATATATTCTGCTCGCTTGTCAAAAACCGTTTTACTTTATTACTTTTGCACTACTTTTTAGTCAGCCGAATATGAAATACAATTATTACGTTAAGCCAAGCCGCGCAGACGCTTCTTAACTCTCTGAGCTTCCAAGACAGCAACTTACCATTTTATACAAACATTTCCGTCTATGTGATTGCTTGTAGATTTTGTCTGCAATCATTCGCCGTTCTCGCCATGCGATAGATAAGTGAACAAAACACACATGCAAACTACAGTGGTGGGCTAAAAATTACTCAAATGTCTTGAATTGAAACCGCGAAGTTACGAAGCTGAATTCGCTGAAGATATCTAGTCAAATACAACACTTTTCCATAAAAGGACTGGATTTTGTTGGCTCAGTTTGCATGACAGCTATTTGCTACAGTAGTCCGATCTGAAAAAAAGTTTTCCATAAAACGGCTTGAGTTGATCGTTTAGTTTGTTATATACATATATACATATGCTATAGCCGTCCAATAACACTAGCTCTGAGAAATGAGCAGCTTTTTGGGTAGAAAGGACTTGTTGTAAATTTCAGATCGGTATCTCAAAAACCGAAGTGTAGGAAGTGAAGTGAAAAAGGAAATTATTGTAATTGGAAATATGCTTTACTTTCTCTTTATTTATTTGTAACCAAATAATATTTTAAGCTTCATCATTGCTGTTCTTGTGAATCTTCAGTGTTTCGCTGAGCTCTGGGATTTGTTTTATCTTTTTTTTGCTGTTCTAAGTTATTGCGTTCAATTCGACATACAAATTTAAAATTATTTCGATTACTTTTCATTTTCATTTAATTTTATATTTTAACCTTTCTATTCTCATTACAACTGTGAAATTTATAAAAGCACTCGTAATTTTTGTGTCCACCACTGTTGGTCACCACGCTCTTAAGAGTGCCGTTCCTCTGTGGCTCTCTTACATATTTTTCGAAAAATCGAAAAGCATTTAATAGAAGTTCTATTAAACATCTATGCATATACATATTTATTAAACCAGCAGTCGTCAAACTTATGGATTCATAGGAATTTAGACGGATTCCTAACTTCCAGTTTGCGTTTAGGATCGTACCCTGCTTTCAAAATAATTATTTTTGAATGACAATAGTATTATTTTTATAAAAGTATTTATTTTAAACGAGGACTTAAATCGAAAAAGGAACAATAATTATATTATTATTGAATCATTTCGACGACAGCAAGGATTCAGGCACAACAAAACAGTTATAAACGTCATTTGTCTGTAATGAGCATCTTTCCACCCAACAGTCATTAAACTCTGCCTTTCCGCCTGTTTGGGAGATGCCACCAATAGCCCACAGTTTATTTTCTAGCGATACGCAAGCTATAAGACCACGGCCAACTTCCATAGAGCAAATCTGCGTAATGTTTTCAAGAATATTTTTTTTTGGTTTCAAGCGATTAGCAAAAATCAACTAAATATATGTACCTGTGACCATGTGTCTTGTTGAGGATCGTATCGTTCAATACCGATACTGCTTAAAACATAAATGTGACCATTATGTGCAGCTACCTGTAATATAAAAAGTAGCAATAAAGATGTTATTTAATATTATTTTGTTGAACTAAGAGGGCTCGATAAATCAGTGACTATTTTCTTTTGTTTAGACAATTTTTTGATCATTTCTATTAAAACTGAACTACTTGCACAGATTTAAAAAAATCTAGAGAAGTAACACTTTTAGTAACGCCTAAAAAGTGACCTAAAGTGCTTTAAAATTGGATTCTTATATATTTTATATATTATTTGTTGTTAATGCCCAACATTATATTTTTTATCCAACTTACACCAGGTAAAGAGTGATGTAGTATCGTATCCGCGCAAGGAGTCCAAGTATTTGAATCCGAATTGTAGCACTCGACGGATTTCAATTCTTCACCGTCACTATAACCACCCATTATATAAATTTTACCACCAAAAGTCACTGCTCCGGCACCTTCTCGTCCAACAATCAGACTGTGCACGTACTCCCAGCCATCGCATGCCGTATATCTGGAAATAAACAAAAAAAAAAACAAAGCAAATATCAAAATTGATATGTAAAGCATTGCGTTTGTCGCTTAAACGAGCATCGATGATGAAATTGTCTGTCAAAAACTTGGAATTATTCTAAAGAAGTCATTGGCAATGCCAGACAGTGGACTATACTTAAAGTAAGTAGCAATCATTTGAAAAACACAATGCTATAACGTTTCATAATCAGCTGCGCATGCTCCCTATACTGTCGATATCACTTCAACAAATTTCTGGATTTGCGGTCTTAGAGGCAAGTACGCGCATTACACAATTTCCTTTTTTCTAAAATGTAGCAACACTTTGTTTTGTCAAACAGCCACACTGGCCTGACGCACCTAGTCTAAGTTAAAAGTTTACCTTTAATTCTTAAAGCTCAAAATCATCATCGTTAATTAATTCGTTATAGATTTCTACGTATTTACCTTTCTACCGACTGCAGAATTTTATTGTCCCCAAAACCACCAATCGCGTAGATCTTACCATCTAATTCGACAACGCAGTGTGAGGTTCTTGCTTGTTTCATTGCGGGCAATTTCAATTGTTGCCATGTCTTTTTCCGTATATTCCAGCTGCGGACGATGTTGGATGTGACACCACTTTTATTACCGCCAATAAATAATATATTATCATCCTTTAAAATAGTTCTATAACAAATGTAGTCGCATTTTATGCTCGCATATTCTTGCCACTTGTCCTCAATTTTATTATATTGCAGCAGCTTTGGATTCGTCTATTCCAAAAATATTGGACGTACACTAAATGAAGATTTTAAAATTTGAATATAAGCCAGAGTATGCGCTTACCCCTGAGCAAAATGCCAGCAATGTTTTCACACAATTTCCAGCACTAAGCTCGCTTGGTTTTGGAGATCGTTTATATTTCTTTGTACGTATTATTGTGTTAGTTGTAGCGGCAGAATTCCGCCGAGTTGACAGTACTTTACGTAGACCCGATCGTCGTGGGAACGCTGTCCGTGCAGCAGGCGTTCTGACCTCGGATAACGGCTTGAAGGCCAGTGGATCACCAGCAGGTAATGGCTCTATGTGTGTCAACAGAGAATCCATACTGAATTGCGGAAGCCGGAGACAAGCTAATAAAAGTGGTAGTTGTTCTTGACGTGCAGAAACATCGTAATTGAACCAGCGATTTATGGCATCGTAGGCATCTTCCTCATAAGTTATATTCAAATTGTCAGATTCCAGAATATATTTCAATCTTTCAACATCAAAATTCAGAAACTCATCGCTTTGGCTGATCTAGTATTATTGGAAACAAAATTTCAATTACACACATTGTTAGACACTACGTGTATATTTAGACTCACCTCCATGAAATTCTGTATTTCGTATTCGATGAATTTCTGCTTAAGAAGTTCACTTTGCGTTTCTCGCTCCAGCATATAAGCATCGTGTAATGTGTATTCATCGCTTTCTGTCATAAGATAATCCACACAACTGGTCAAGGCATCGTCCAATTGCAAAACGATTGCCGCCTTTACCATAGCACTGACATTGTTAGCGGTAATCAGCGCTTGACCGGTGTAGCAAAAGGTTATTAGACGCTCAAAAATATCGCTATCTACATCATGTATCTCGATGATAGGATTATTGCCTTTATTGCCTTTGAAAAGGTTCTCGAAGTAGGGACTCGCTGCTGCGAGTATCAAACGATGCGCGGGTACACTGAGCAATCCAAAAATTAAAAATATTAATCTAAATCATTTTATGTAAGCTGAGGACAAAGTAATACTTACAGAGCCGTTGGGTTTGCAACTTTAAATGTCACATCGGTTAGAGACTTTTTGTCGTAGAAACTAAATATTTTCGCCATTAATTTTTCCATGAAGCGGTTCTGCTCACTGTATTTGGTCTGAGGAGCAGGTCTTTTCGTACGTTTTGTGGCCATTTCTAGCTAATGAACTTTCCTTTTGTAATAAAAAAACTATATTTATTTGAGCTTTGGTTATAAAATGGTTATATATCGGTTATATCTGACAGAGGAAGCTGAAAATTGTATGTTACTTTCAATGTAATATGATGTAGTGAGTCGTTAACAGTAAAAAACTCAATTTCGATTTTTTGCATGATACGTTGTTTTGCATTTTAGGTTTTTTAGAAATCTTTTTTTTTTTCTTTTTCACAATCGTTTAACTCAATTGACACTCTGTGGCAGCACAATGCACTTGTATTAACGTTTTATTCGTTCAATTGCCCTAACAACAAATTGAAAAGAACTATAAACAAATGAGACTTCACCGGCTAAAGTTTTGTAAACAATAATATAAATATTGAAATTTTGTTGTTCTTATCTCAAAGGCTGCAACTTAATAGGTCGGCATAGAATTCATAGTATGCACCTAACAAACCTTTTTATTTAACTTTAACAGAAACGCGTAAATTTGCTGTAAGCATCCATCACCTGTTATTAAAACAGTATGCAGAAACAATAATCAATATATATTTTTCAAACACGTATTCTCACAATACAACTAATTAAACCGGAATAAATAGTTAAAGTAAACTGAACTTATTCGCCAAAGATAAATAATTTTCTAAACGAATCACGACAACAGAAATTAAGAGCTGCCCAATCTCCTGTCATTGGACATGAGAGAGCAACTCACCTACTTGACTTTGACAGTTGACTGCATGCGTAGGTTTTGACGTTTGGCAATTGGAACGATTGGAACGATTGGTACTGCCAGATTGAAAATCTAACAAAAAGATATGTGAAGGCAGCGATTTGTTGCCGCCGCATTGAAAATGAAAGAAATCGCAGTTTAAATGTATTTGATAATATTTTTTGTAATTTTCAATTGAAAATGATTATGAAAAAACATTACATGAAAGCTAACAAGCTCAAATTCCTTTATTAAGTATTGAAGGTACAAAAGTCGGTTTTTTTAATTTACTATGAAGTCATAAAAAAAAATTAAATAATTCTCCGCATAAATCCGCATAAACGTCCGATATGTAAGAATTTTTAATCGTAATTGTTGGGTATTTTAAGTAAAATGCTCAAACAATTTTGTTTTGTCCTATCTGGCTACATTGGAAATTGTTAATACGGTAATTTCAAGTTTAGCAATCGCGCTCTGACATCCATTGTGAGATGAGTTGGGCATCTCTTTAACGCTGCCATTATCGCTGCTTACGCTGCTGCCAACTTGACTCACGCCCGTAACACATAGAGCGCGACAGACTGCAAGCGACATCTGTCAAATATTGAAATACACATGTTCTTTAAGACACAGTTAGTAGTTGTGCAGCTGCCTCAATAACTGTGTGCTTCAAAACTTGTGTATTTTAATATTTGACAGATATGCACAAATCGAATTAATTTGGTGGTGGCACTGTCTGGCTAGGGGCAGCTCTTACGAAAATAAGGGTGTCCTAAGTTATTGCCCGATTTGCAAATACATATGTACATATACTCTCCGTCAATATATTAGACGTACCCGTTCTTGCGTTAGTATTCAGCTAGCAACTTTTATTTTGAATTCAATTAAATAAAAGTTGAAAAGTCTGCTCTCATACTTTAATAGTTCTTTGTCACTAGAATAAATTCACTTAAGTTGACTTGTTTTTTGGAAGAATGTAATTTCATTTTAATTGTTTTCTATCTATCTAGCAGTAGAATGCAATTAGAAATCGTTTATCAATTATGAAATTCTTAAAAAAAATATTCATTGAAATTTTAAAACATAAACCATTTATTGCTGAACATGCTGCAGCGTACTGTAGGCATGCTGCTTTGTGATTGGTGAATTGTTGCGCTCGCATGAAGTCTGCTCAACGATTTCTTGTTATGTGATTCGTATGTGAAAGCAGAGAGGTTCGTTTCGTTCGCGAGCTCAAGGCGTGGCTAACAATGCTTTGTTGTTAATGCAGTAGAAGTTTAGTTGTATGTCGAAGCATTGTGCTATTTCGAGAACTATGTTGTTGTTGGTTTATATTGATGTTTTTATCACATGGCTTCGTAGGGAAATTGCTTTGCCCACAGTTCTCAATTATAACCAGCACAAGTTCCACAGTAATATTGAAAAAAGAGTTTTCTTGGCTCAAAAAAAAAAAAAATAAAAATAAAAATAAATTTTCTAAAATCAAGATTTAAAGAATATTGCAGTTTTTATGAGTTCTTCCTTTACGCCAAAGTGGCCAAACTATACTATACAATATATATTTACAACTACATATGTACATACATATATTGAATTTTAAATGAAAAAACATAAAGATCGAAAAATTATTTTTTTCACATACTTCAATTCGCAATTTTCGAGATTTTCATTTATATTCGTATTCTTGGAGATATGGTTTCGGCAATCTGCTCAATTCTAGAAAATTCACTTTGTTTAAGTGACTCACGTACCTCACATTCCTCAATTTTAATTTAAATTTCAAATTATGGTACAAACCATCGACTTCGACTTCCACAAATGTAGGCTTTGTTGATTTCCATAAATCCCTGAAAAATCGTCCAAAATCATTGGTTTATTTTCCAATGCTAAACGCTTTCAACTTTAAATTCCACTTTCTGATCCCAACAAAAAACACTTGGAACTGAAAATATGCATTTACCGCTCATGGACATGCTCCCAAAACATATGTATTTGCCACGGTGACAAACATTCAAAACTCATACACTGCATGATTTCCTAATTTTGCTTCCTGAATGGAAATGTGACAACATCGCAGAAAGCAATGGCAAAAGGAGCAACATAGCACCTGAGTCCTTTTTATAACATTTTTCAGCAACAATTTCCTGGCTCATTGTCAAAACTTCATTGTCGAGATGCTTGCATGTTTATAAATATGCATTCGCGTGTCTATTTTCTATCCTAAAGTAATTTCTTGAATAGTTATACGCGCTTACAATCATGTTCATTGTGTTTATCATATTTACTTAAGTTATATTTCAGATTATATTCAGCAAGAGTCTAAAAGTTTCTCTGGTGAGGCTACCAAAAACGCTTATTTAGATTTATTGGTTATTAAGCTTGCTTTATGCAATTCTGAAACCAAAAGCAGAACATATTGCTACAATAAGGAAGCGAGATTAAAATTGGACCAAAGACCACCATGTCGTATACGCAACAACTTTACACCATACATACTTACGTATGTATGCCTTTCAAAACATTATTAAAATATTTAATTCCTCTGTATAACGTTGTTGCAAGAAGTTGTCTGTAAATAATATATGCAAACGCTTGCTCTTTGTTCGAAAGTGAATCTGTAAGCTTAAGTAAATACTTGCATTGATAGTAATATTATTTCGCTCAATTGTGATATTTTCAAGTCCGCTGATGCTAACTGTGGTGAAATGCGCTCAAAACCACTGCAAATGCAATAACATTTCTTTCTCTGTATTGCAAGTTTTCTGATTGATTGTTCACAAAATGAGTCGAAGGGGAAATCGAGAGAGAGAGAGAGAGAGAGAGAAGAGTTTACTCAGTTTGAGTTCAGACAAACAACTTTTATTGCTCTCTATCGACAATTTCGCTTTTGGTGTGTCCCACTCCTTTCACATGGGCAACTCGATTCGAGCAACTCGATTCGAGCAACTCTCTGTTAAACCCTTTTCATATCTGCTCAAACATTTACGCCGTACACAACTATTTTTCATTAGCTAATTTTTTAATTTAATCAACAATTTCAAAAATAGCTTGTTGTATTATTGATTTTTGTTGGCATATTGCAATACATACAAAAATTATTTAATAAAATTCAATTATTGAAACATATTGTAAATATTCATTTGAAACCGTAAAGAATTACAAAACGAAAATGACTGCGCTTCGCATTTTCTCGTGAATCAATTACAAATAACTGTATACGCAAGTGTATGTAAATATATGACGCATTTTCCAAAACGAGAAAATCAGATTTGTTGGTATTTATTATAAAAGAATTTATTACAAAAAATATATTTATTAATATTGGTTATTCATTCGACGTCAGTAAGGCTACTGGCACAACAAAACAGGAAATAACATCAGTTCCGGGTGATGCGCACTTTTGTTCCCAACGGTTACTTTCCTCGTCATAGACTGATACACCATCGACACCAATAACCCATAGTTTATTATCTAGCGATACGCAAGCTTTATAACCATGGCCAACATTCAAAGAGCAAATCTGTGATATTTTTTCAAGAATACTCAGTTTGACATCAAGCAATTGACAAAAATCAACTTAATATACCTGTGACCATGTGTCCTGCTGAGGATCGTATCGTTCAACACCGCTATTGCTTAAAACATAAATGTGACCATTATGAACAGCTGCCTGTAATATAAAAAGTAGCAATAAACGTTGTATTTAGTTTTAATAGAGCTAAGAGGGCGACTAAATAAATCAGTAACTTTTTTCAATTAGACAATTTTGGTAAATTTTATTGAAGCGGAGCTACTTTTCCTGGTTTTGAAAACTCTAGGGATGAAATTAAATGGACTCTTATTGCAGCGACACAGATAAATTGGAAAATTTCTGAGGGGATACGAATTTCGGTTACATAGATCCGCCTATAGTTAAAGAAATCCGAGGAGTCAAATGTTAATATTTAAACACTTAAGTAAAGTTGTCATATACTTTGACTCTTTCTCTTTCCACCAAATCATGACTTGATGAATTTTTTTCTAATATTAATAATTATTTTTTAATCTAACTTACAATATGTAAACTGCGCGGTTTAATCATATCCGCGCAAGAAGTCCAAGTATTCGAATCCGGGTTGTAGCATTCGACGGATTTTAAGGTGTTACGGTCGCTACTAATACTACCGCCAATTATGTAGATATCACCATTCAAAGTCACTGCACTGGCGTCATATCGTTCATTATTCATGTCGCTCACGTACTCCCAACCATCGGAAGTCGTGTATCTGGAAATAAACAAAAACTTTGCAAAAAGAATGTACATCTCTAAACTGAAGCGTCAAAAGTGGCATTTCGTTACGGTGTGTAGTCTATTAAAAAACCTAGAATTATTCCAAAGAAGTCGTTGACCCTAACACATCTTGCCTAAAGTGCTTTCACCTTTTGCTTTTGTTAAAGCTCACAATCGCCATCGTTAATTAATTCGTTACAGATTTATACGTATTTACCTTTCCACCGTCGACGTAACCTTATTATGCAGAAGAGATCGTCCACCAATCGCGTAGATTTTACTATCTAATTCGACAACGCAGTGTGAGCGTCTTGGTTGTTTCATGACGGGCAAATCTTGCCATGTCTTATTTCGTATATTCCAGCTGCGGACGATGTCGACTGCTGCATAATCTTTACTTCCGCCAATAAATAATAAGTTATCATCCTTTAAAATTGTCCTAAACTGATGGTAATCGAATTTTATTCTCGCATATTTCAGCCACATATTCTCAGCTTTGTTATATTGCAGCACCTTGGGATTAATCTATTCCAAAAATATTGTATTTACATTAATTTAAGATTACCAATTTTGAATATAAGCCACAGTGTGCGTTTACCTCCGAGCAAACTGCCAGCAATGTTTTCTCACCATAATTTCCACGAGGTTCTGTGAATCGCATATATTTCAGAAAATGTTGCATTGTTTCGCTTGGGTATTTCTAGAGTTATCATTTAATAAAATTTCAATTACACGTGTATATTTAGACTCACCCTCATGAAATTCTTTATTTCGTATTCGACGATTTTTTGTTTTAGAAGTTCGCATTTCGTTTCATCCTCTAGCGTATAAGCCCCCTGTATAGTGTATTCATCTATATTTGCCATAAGGAAGTCCACACAACTGCCTAAGGCATCGTCCAATTGTAACAGGATTGCTGCCTTCAGCATGGCACCGACATTGTTAACGGTAATAAGGGCCTGTCCGGTGTAACAAAAGGTTATTAGATGCTTAAAAATATCGCTATCTACATCATTTATCTCGATGATAGGATTATTGCCTTTATTGCCTTTAAAACGGTTCTCGAAGTAGGGACTCGCTGCTGCGAGTATCAAACGATGCGCGGGTACACTGAGCAATCCAAAAATTAAAAATATTAATCTAAATCATTTTATGTAAGCTGAGGAAAAAGTAATACTTACTGAGCCGTTGGGTTTGAAACTTTAAATGTCACATCGATTAGAGACTTTTCGCCGTACAACCTAACTATTTTCGCCATTAATTTCTCCATGAAGCGGTTCTGCTTACTGGAATCGGTCTGGAGAGCAAGTGTTTGGGTAGAACTTGAGGCCATTATTACTTACTGAACTTTCCTTTTGTAATAAAAAAGATACAATATTATATAAAGTGCTTTAAATAAGTAAATTGAAGTCGATCTTTGCTTTCAAGCAAAAACTCGAAAAGACTGGACCTTGAGACGATGAAATATATAAATTTTTACAAATCAGAAAATAATTTCAAGAAATCGAAATCGGACCACAAGTTTGCAAACTCTCAGATACCGAATATTTAATACCTAGTTTCTTTTTTTGACTTTTTGCTGAAAAATCGGCCAATAAGCTGTGATCTTATAATGTTGCGCCCTTATGTTATATAAGGGTAAAATTGAATCAATACTCCTCCAAATCCCCATAAATAACTGAAATAAAGATTATCTAACTGTTATTTCTCCGACTCGATTCGTGATCGACTTCTGAAAATAAAGGTCGAGTCTCAAAAATCGATTATTTTTCAAGTAAACTTGTTACTCAAGTAGAATCGAATCCTTGCTTACTACCATTCCCTCGAACCGAACAATGAAAATACCATTTCGACATCTTTCAGTGTGCACTGCTTCCTTGCAGTTATACTACTTAAAATATGTATGTATCTATGTAAAATGAGTTTAACTTAGATAAATCGCATTTATTATTTTTGAAAATGTTGAACTTCAAATGCAATCGTCTTAAAAACGCTCTTATGTAAGCGGCCGGAAACTATAAGTTAACATAACACCGAATCCGGGGGTTTACCAATATACTAAATATTGTAAATTAGACACACTGAGCGCTGCAATTATTAATCGCTCTCAACTGTTGACTCATACTTTGCGTCGGACCGGATAAGATCTCGGCACAGAATGCATAGTATGTATGTATGTGAAAAATGAATATTCTTTGTTGTTCTACTTGCTTTCACAAACTACGAAGTTATTCAAAACGTTGATGTATTTCCCGTTATTACAATAAAGTGCAAAAACAATAACCGAAATGACTAACACTTATGCTTATCAATATCTTAATTAATTTGTTGTAAATACTTACGGATATCTAGTAGATGTATTTGGTGTGAATGTAAACTCACTCGTCACAGCACAAATTTAAGAAGACTAAACTGGTTCACTTTGCTATTCGCGCAATACTGCAGCTAAAATATTTTTCTACATCCGAACTAAGTGCAACGATAACACAGAGAAGAGACCACTTCACCCTCTCACAAATATAACATTTATGTCTCTGTGTTGATGAGGTCTAAAGTATGTTAACAGAACAGTGTTACATAGTTCTGCTCTGAGAGTAGCCAGCCTATATGATAAGTCTAGTATTTCATTAAGATCATTTGACATTACCAATTCGGCAATGGTCTGCTGTCTGCTTATGTGAAACTCAGATTTCTAAAAGACAACCTTCCCACTTCTCTAATGTCCCAAAACTGATTTAACATACATATGTATGTATGTATAAATGTCACTGACACACCCATCACCCTGCTGTAAAACACAAATCTTCGAACAAAAATACCAATTGGAAAAGGGCTTGCTGAGAGGACCTATAATCTCCCATCTAACTCCCCTTCAACCTCTGGCATTTCATCAGGGGTAGATATCGGAAGAACTCTCATAATGGCAGGGAATTCAATATTGATTATCATTTTTTACACGAGAAAACTAAAATTACCGCAAGTGTTTTGGTTTCTGATAGAATTCCATGAAAAATAGTATGAAATAATGTGAGTCATTTGAGTTATAAAATTAATAAGAAATAAAAAAATTTCCCAAAAATAATCAAACTTTAACTGTTAATATCTTTTAAACGGTTGGGTTTACGAAAAAATCATAGGAAACTTTTTTTAGGGCATTCAATTTCCTACAAAATCTAAGAATCAAGATATTTTTTCAAGTAGTTGGAAGCGAGATATAAATTTTTCTATCTGATAATAATAAAAGTAGAAAACTATATGTAGGAGGACCTTCCCGTTACAATTAAAAACTCATATTTGGAGAGGCTTTCTTAGAGGTGTCTAGGAACCTATTTTTCAGAGTACCAATCGAATTTTTTTTTTTTGAATCACCCTAATATACATATATATATATATCATTTAGATTAATTAGTTACTTTTGCTTGCCTTTCGACGCTCTAAAACCAATAGCAGAACATGCTGCTACAATACCGACGCGGGAGCAAAGTTAAATCAAAAGTCACCATGGCGTATACGCAACAACTTGAACAGAGTATATTTTTAGGGTAAAATCGTGTCACTATATAAATGGATATGTAACATATAGATATGTCTGCCATTCCAAACATTATTAACCATAAACTCAGTCATTACTACAAGATTGAATTCCGCTGGCTAACAATTTAAATGAGTTCAATGACTGCATCACATCAATTTGAATCTCTGGATATTACAACACATATAAAAATTATGTGATAAATTTTAAATTTTCTCACATATTTTATATACTCGTTTGAAACGATCGTTGAAAGAATTGAAAAATGAGAAGGAATGCCTTTCAGGTCTTCCTCGATGCGCTTTTGCCAAATCTCTACAATCCACTGATAGCATGTTTTTTTGTGGTTCTGTAAACATCGAGGATGCAAGGAATGTTAAATAAAACCTTTAGGAGTTTGCCGCTTCTTGCAAAAAGAGAAAATCAAACATATTTATGGTATTACTCATAAGAAAATTTATTTAAAAAGGTATAAAAAGAGCACCTTTCTCTCAAAAAAAATATTAATAAAAATAAAAATAAATTTTCTAAACTTATCTGTGTTGAAAAGGTTTAAATAGAATCGCAGTTTTTGAGATTTATTTCTTCATGCCAAAGTGGCCGGACTATATGTCATCTTTAATGTACAATATTTACCTACAATAGAACCGTCTTTTCAAATAAATAGCTAAAAGAATTGACCTTTAAATGAAGGGCTTCAAATTCAAAAACTTATTAATTTTTACAGAAATAATCTTCAATTCCCAATTTTTAAGCTTTTCTCCTTAATTAGGGTTTATTGCAAATCACTTAGTACCAGAATTTTTCTCAGTTTAACATTGTTTGATACGAATCAGTTGACGCATTTTTTCAAAATGGCATTACTTCTTCATGTCCAACTTAATTTACTGCAGAACCTATTCCGGTGATAAAATGCACACAAATTCCATTCCAAATTCCATTGTCGCCTGCAGTGGATTCAGCAAAATCACCAACACAATTTTACTCGTGAATTTCAGCCTTACCAACTGAACACTAAATAAGTAATTTGAAAAACGGAACTCAAGTTTGTGTAAATATTTGGTACCCCAGTCCTAGTTCGAAGATTTTAGAGCTATAACTGGAAATATTTCTTCAAACACGGTGGATGTGATAGAATCCCAGTGTCAGTAAAAGCGCCAACAGTGTGTCTGTTTTCTTTCCCAAAGACATTCCTGGAAAAGTTATATGCGTCTACAATTATGTTCATTGTGTTTATCATATTTACTTAAGTTATCTTTCAGATTAAACCAAACGCAAAACATTTTGCTTCAATATTGAAGCGAGATTGAAATTCGATCAAAGACCACCATGTCGTATACGCAACAACTTGAACGGAGGGTATAACTACATAACTATGTAAATAAATGAATACGTAACATAAAGATATGTATACCTTTCAAACATTACAAACCATACACTGGGGCATTATAAAAAAATTGAATTCGCTGTATAACAGTTGTTGCAAGATGAGATGTCTGTAAATAAAATATGCAAGCGCTTGCTCTTTGTTTGAAAGCGAATCTAAAAACTTAACTAAATACTTGCATTGAGAGTAATACAATATTATTTCGCTCAATTGTGATATTTTCAAGTCCGCTGATACTGATTGTGGTGAAATGCGCTCACCTTTTTCAAAACCACTGCAAATGCAATAACTTTTCATTATCTGTATTAGAAGTTTTCTGATCGATTGCTCATAAAATGAGGCGAAGTAGAAAGCGAGAGAGAAAGAGAGAAGAGTTTACTCAGTCTGAGTTCAGACTAACAACTTTTATTGCTCATTGTCGGCAACTTCGCTTTTGGTGTTTCCCTTTCCTTTAACATGGGCAACTCGAATCGAGCAACTCTATGTTAAACCCTTTCATATGTATATTCTCAAAAACTTGTACGCTTCATTTACGCCGTACACAATAATATTTATACCCTGAACAGGGTATATTAAGTTTGTCACGAAGTTTGTAACACCCAAAAGGAATCGTCGGAGACCCTATAAAGTATATATATAAATAATCAGTATGTCGAGCTGAGTCGATTTAGCCATGTCCGTCTGTCTGTCCGTCTGTCTGTATATATACGAACTAGTCTCTCAGTTTTTAAGATATCGTTTTGAAATTTTGCAAACGTCATTTTCCCTTCAAGAAGCTGCTCATTTGTCGGAACGGTCGATATCGGGCCACTATAACATATAGCTGCCATACAAACTGAACGATCGGAATCAAATGCTTGTATGGAAAACTTTCACATTTGACAAGATATATTCACGAAATTTGGTATATGTTATTGTTCAAGGCAACAATGTAATCTCCGAAGAAATTGTTTAGAACGGATTACTATAGCATATAGCTTCCATACAAACTGAACACATAGTTACTAACAGAAATGCACCTGTGAAGGGTATTTAGCTTCGGTGCAATCGAAGTTAACGTTTTTTCTTGTTTTCATTAGCTATTATTTTAATTTATTCAACAATTTCGAAAATATTTTTTGTATTATTGATATTTGTTGGCATATTGCAAAAAACCTAAAACGACTGTGCTTTGCATTTTCTCGTCAATCAATTACAAATAACTGTATACGCAAGTGTATGTCTTGTCCTGATTCTGTAGACATCGAGTTGTAAGAGTATATTAACTAAAACCTGTGTAGCATACAAAATACGTGCCGCATTTTCCAAAGCGAGAAAATCAGATTTTTTGATATTTCTTAGAAGAGAATTTGTTATAAAAAAATATTTATTAATATTGGTTATTCAATCGACGTCAGTAAGGCTACTGGCACAACAAAACAGGAAATAACATTAGTTCCGGGTGATGCGCACTTTTGTTCCCAACGGTCATTTTCCTCGTCATAGACTGATACAGATATTTTGTTACCGGAGGAGAAAATAGCCCATAGTTTATTTTCTAGCGATACGCAAGATGTAATACTTTGGCCACCATTTAAAGAGCAAATCTGTGAAATTTTGTCAAGAATATTTAGTTTAAGATCAAGCGATTGGCAAAAATCAACTTAATATACCTGTGACCATGTGTTCCGTTGAGGGTCGTACCGTTCAACTGTACCGTTTGCAGGGAAACAGCCAACAACATAAATGTGACCTTTATGTGCAGCTACCTGGAATATAAAAAGTAACAATTAACGTTGTATTTAGTTTTAATAGAGCTAAGAGGGCGACTAAATAAATCAGTCACTGTTTTCAATTAGACAATTTTCGTAATTTTTATTGAAGCGGAGCTACTTTTCTTGGTTTTGAAAACTCTAGGGAAGACTTGCAACGGTGAAATCAAATGGACTCTTATTGTAACGGTAATCTCATTCACAAATAAATTGGAATACTCTGACAGGATATGAATTCCTGTAGTAAAAGAGATCCAAGGAATCGAATGTTAATATTTAAACACTTAAGTAAAGACGTGGTAAAGAAGGGTATATTTCTTCGACTCTTCCTCTTTCTTCCAAATTAGGACTTGATGAACGTTGTACTTATATTAATAATTATATATTAATCAAACTTACACCAGGTGAATGCTTATATTCTCTCATATTCGCGCACGAAGTCCAAGTATTCGAATCCGGGTTGTAGCATTCGACGGATTTTAATAAGCTAAAGTAGTCCTTTACACCGCCTATTACGTAGATTTTTCCATTCAAAGCCACTGTACTGGCGCCATATCGTCCAACATTTAAGCTGCTCACGAACTCCCAACCATCAGAAGTCGTATATCTGGAAATAAACAAAAGCAATGAAAAAAGAATGAATATCTCTAAACTGAAGCGTCAAAAGTGGCATTTCGTAACGTTGTGTAGTCTATTAAAAAACCTAGAATTATTCTAAAGAAGTCGTTGACAATGTCAAAGAGTTGGAGTTTTCTAAAGTCAGAGTCAATCAATCATAACATATCATTGAGTTCCCGCCTTCTTAAATGTAGAAGTACCTTATTTTGTGCACCATCCATACCACCCTAACACATCTAGTCTAAAGTGCTT
Source organism: Bactrocera tryoni (assembly GCF_016617805.1). Lineage (NCBI taxonomy): Eukaryota > Metazoa > Arthropoda > Insecta > Diptera > Tephritidae > Bactrocera > Bactrocera tryoni. The sequence goes on along the minus strand of NC_052502.1, from coordinate 73,310,657 downwards.
TCACCATTAAGCATAAAGTTAACCTTTAATTGTTAAAGCTCACAATCGCCATTGTTAGGTTATTTGTTACTGATTTAAACGTATTTACCTTTCCACCGACGACAGAAGCTTTTCCCCATCAAAACCACCAATTGCGTATATTTTACCATTTAATTCAACAACGCTGTGCGAGTTTCTTGCTTGTTTCATGGCGGGCAAATATTGCCATGTCTTATTCCGTATATTCCAGCTGCGGACGATGTTGGATGTTGTTTCATCATCTTTGTTTTCACCGCCAGTAAATAATATATTATCATCCTTTAAAATAGTTCTATGAAATTGGTAATTGAAATTTATACTCGCATATTCCTGCAACTTATCCTCAGTTTTGTTATACTGCAGCAGCTTGGAATTCGTCTATTCCAAAAATATTGGACGTACATTAATTAAAGAATATCATTTTTGAATATAAGCCACAGTGTGCGTTTACCCATGTTTCCACACAACAAAGTGCGAGCAATGTTTTCTCACCACAATTTGCTGCGCTGACCCCACGTGGTTCTGTAAATCGCATGTTTATGTTTGTTCGTGCTTCCGGCTTACTGATCCACGAAAACGCCTTGAAGGCCAGCAACTCACAGCCTGGTAACGGCCGTATGCGTCTCAACAGAAAGTCCGCATCGAATTGAGTAAGCCGGAGACAAGCTATTAAAAGCGGCAGTTGTTCTTCACGCGCAGGAACGTCGTAGTTGAACCAACGGTTTATGGCATCGAAAGCATCTTCCTCACGTGTTATATTCAAATTGTCAGATTCCAGAATATATTTAAATCTTTCAACATCAAAATTCAGAAACTCATCGCTTTGGCTGATCTAGTATTATCAGAAACAAAATTTCAATTACACAAGTACCGCTATTGTGAAACATTACGTGTATATTTAGACTCACCTCCATGAAATTCCTTGTTTCGTAGTCAATGAATTTCTGCTTAAGAAGCTGACATCGGGTTTCTCGCTCAAGCATATAAGCATCGTGTAATGTGTATTCACTTATATTTGCCATAAGGTACTCCACACACCTTGTTATGGCATCGTCCAATTGTAATAGGATTGCCGCTTTCAGCATGGCACCGACATTGTTAACGGTAATCAGCGCCTGGCCGGTGTAACAAAAGGTTGTTAGACGTTCAAAAATATCGCTGTCTACATCATTTATCTCGATGATAGGATTATTGCCTTGATCGCTATTGAAAATATTCTCGAAGTAAGGACTCGCTGCTGCGAGTATCAAACGATGCGCGGGTACACTGAGCAATCCAAAAATTAAAAATATTAATCTAAGTCATTTTATGAAAGCTGAGGACAAAGTAATACTTACAGAGCCGTTGGATTTGAAACTTTAAATGTCACATCGATTAGAGACTGTTCATCGTAGAACCTAAATATTTTCGCCATTAATTTTTCCATGAAGCGGTTCAGAGCACTGGAATCGCTCTGAAGAGCAGGTCTTTGAATACAACTCGTGGCCATTATTAGTTACTGAATTTTCCTTTTGTAATAAAATTTGCAATTTTAAATGAAATGCTTTAAATAAGTAAACTCAAGTCGATCTTTGCTTTCAAGCAAAAACTTGAAATGACTGGACCTTGAGACCATGAAATATATTTTTTAAAATCGGACTACAAGTTTGCAAACTCTCAAATACCGAATACGTAGTGCCCAGTTTTTACGGCTCATTTTTTACCGTTTACTGAAAATAACGGTCAATCTGTGAGATATAAGGTTGAATTTCAGGCAACAGCCCTCCTTATAATAATGCGCAATTGCGTTAAGAATAGATAATATTGAGTCAATACTAACACTATTCCCATTTTCGAATTACCGTTTCGGTTTGTATACATACAAGGTCTGTCGCAAAAGAAACAGAACATTTTAAATATTACTGTTTTTGATGGCGCCACCTATTGGTGGGTATATGAAATAAAAAGTGTGATCTCTTGTTGACATTTCGTAAACATTTTAAGACAATTGGATAAATACAATCGATGTTATCGATCAAACAGTGACAACAGCTTTTGGTCATCGGTCGTAAAATGCATTTTGAACAAAGAGCAAATATTAAATTTTGTTTTAAACTTGGGAAAACGTTTACAGAAAGATTTCAAATGATGAAAAAAGTTTGTGGTGCTCAATGCCTATCTCGCAGTAATGTGCATGAGTGGTTTAAGCGATTCCAAAAAGGTCGTGAGGGCCTCTGTGACGATCAGAAGTCGGGCCAAAAAAAGTCGCCTTCAGAAGTCAAAAATAAAGACAATGCTGATTTGTTTTTACGATTCCGAGGGTATTGTACACTGAGAGTTCGTCCTACCTGACCAAACGATTAATGCTGCGTTTTACTTTGGTGTTATGAAGCGTCTTTTGTCACGCATTCGTCGTGCTCGACCACAATACCGTGAGGCAGGGTCCTGGCGCCTGTTGCACGATAATGCGCCGTGTCATCGGTCGACGCTTGTCACTGATTTTTTGACAAAAAAGTCCATATTAACCATTAATCACTCACCCTACTCACCTGATCTGGCACCCTGTGATTTTTACCTTTTTTGGAAAACTTTTGGAAAACATTTGCCTATGAGAGGACACTGGTTTCAGGACATTTCAGCTATCCAAAAGGCGACGACCGATATTCTCAAGAGCATTCCGAAAAATGACCTTAAACACTCATTTGAAATGCTAATTGAGCGCGCTAAACACTGTATCGAAGCACAAGGAAACTACTTTGATTAAAAAATATAACTTTTGAAAAATATTAATTTTTTTTTTAACAGTCCTGTTTCTTTTGCGGCAGACCTAGTATATTTCGGTCAATATGTGAGTTACTGTGTTACTCTCTTTCTGATAACGTTGTATAAGTAATCTATAAGATAAGATTGATAATCTTATCAGTGATCGTGGAATATTGAATATATGTATTAATATTTCAGTTTTTCTCCACATCCGTTACAGTGGGCATTAGATGCATTATTTACTTTTTTTAAATAAGCATTCACCAAGAAATCAAATTTAATAGAAATAATCAATAAATTTATAGCTGGATACTATTTAATCGCGAGGTTTGTTGTGCTCGCATATTGAGCTTCAATACACTGTGGAACATTTTTGGGATTATTTTAAAATTTAAAAGGTTATAAAAAAAAACTGACACATACGAACGCCAAACCCTTTGAGGGTTTTACTATACTGACCTAGTACCATCACCCTGACTTGGAATTTCTCACCCCCCAGATTAGCTGTTGTACTGTGATATTAGTCACATAACTGTAAAATCGAATGTTAAGATTCGATTATTGAGTGACTTCTCGAGTCCAAAACGGAGTTCGGGGTTTTACCAATATACTAGATATTGGAAATTAGACACACTGAGCGCTGCAATTACGAAGCGTTCTCAACTGTTGTATGTATGTACATATGTATGTATATATGTGCAAAATAAATATTCTTTGTTGTTCTACTTGCTTTCATAAACTGCAAAGACGTATTCAAAACGTCGATGTAATTCCCGTTATTTCAATAAAGTATAGAAACAATAATCGAAATGAATAATACTTATGCTTATCAACATCTCTATTATTTTCTTGTAAATACATACCGATATCTAGTAGATGTATGTATATGGTGTGAATGTAAACTTACTCGTCACAGCAGCAATTGAAGATAATTGAACTGATTCACTTTGCTATTCGCACAATACTGCAGCTAAAATATTTTTCGACATCCGAGCTACTAAGTACAGCGATAACTTAGAGAAGCGATCTCTTTGCGCTCTTGTAATAATAATATTTCTCTGTCTCAATCTCTGTGTTGAGAGATTTAAAGAGATTATAATGACTTAGATTAAGCAAAAATAAAATGAAATGAAACTCTTTAGTTTCAGAAAGAGAGAGAGCTGCCACTGCTGAAAAATATTACATTGGGCATTTTATAAAGAACTTTTGGGTAACCACATTATTTTTGTGTGCTTGGTTGCCCAGTGTGGTAGGCCCATATACATTCATAATTTTACAAACTACTGACATCTAATTTTGCAGAACTTCAACAACGCACTAATTTTTGCAGTTCGTTTTAGCGTTATTCTTCTAGCATACCGCCTTTTTCACTAACTGCTGATTGACGACACCCTTATTGTGTTTTGTTGCCAGCTCAGAAAACAGATCAGGGTCCGCTGCCAAGCTGACAAGCGAGAGAGTAAGAGAGAGTAAGAAAAGAGTTTTATACACTTTTGCTGTCTATCAGCTAACTGGTTTCTACGGGAAATCCAAATTTCTCGAAGGTAGAAGTGGTGATGAGTTTTTCTGAAATTCTGAAAGTGACCAATTTAGGTCCGATATCATTTTCTCAAGTTATTACCAACTTTTGCTAGTGGTTAGGTACATTTAATTGCTCAGAATCCAATCTAAAGAACCTTCTTAAACAAATGTCGTGGATTCTCACGTCATCCTACGTCAAAGAGTGAAGGGTGTAGCGTTTTTCACTGTGCACTTACATTGCGCGCCCATAAGCTAGGTCATATCAGCTGAGTCGGGCGTACGTTCTACGTTTTTGACTGGCTAGCCTTTAAGACTTACGGATCTAAACGGGGTTAGTTCACCGAAATAACAGCCCTTGGCCGGTTAATATCCGGGTCAATTCCGGTGCATAGAACCGGCTGTTGTGGGAATTGCTTAAGAACTTTCTCGGAGATCTCAGTCGTACCCAACACTAAAACTAACAGTTTATCCGATTTCAAAGCTAAATTTACACTCAATTATTTGATTGACCGCGCTCGATGTGTCTGAGTTCGAGTTATGTTCTTTCGACGTTTTGAGCCGTCGGTTGTCAAGAAATATAATATGTGTAAGCTGACAGTTCGGTCTGAGAGCTATCAGACAAGTAAGCATCATATAACGCAGAGAGCTTAAAAACCAAATCCCGCTTATTCATAAACGTGGTTGTATATGTATAGATTTAGAATTTTTTTTTATTACTAACCCTAAAACATATATGTATGTATGTATATTCCTTATTTAATTTACAAAAATAATCGTTATTCAACATCCAACAAATTCACGGTCTGCCGCGCATATACAGCGGTCGCAGTGTCTCATTGGGGCCCGGTATGTATTCGTTCATATTGAGTGACAATGTGCTGGGAAAATTCTTACCCTTCACTTCACGATTTATGCGATAGCTGCTGCGATACGGCTGTAAGGCATTCGCGTATGTATGTATACCGTATGGCGGCGGCGGCGGCGGCGGCGCTGCATGCTGCGACATATCTATCAAAGCGGCAGTCGCGGCAGCATGCTGTTGACTATTAATGGGCTCGGCTGCCAATATGGGCGGTGAACGGACGCCATAGTCCATTGGCGCAGCATTGATGGCGGCCGCCAATGGTGGGTGTAGCGCATGCGCTGCAGCATTGACGGCATTTTGTGCTGCCGCGGGCGGCGCATTGCCGTTTATGTACGGACTTACGGGCACAATAAGCGGACGCGTCGGTATCAATTGCAGATATTGTACGCCTGTTTCCGGCATTACGTGTGGCAGGTACTGCATTAGGACGGGTGTGGCTTGTGGTGCGTTATTGTTGGCAATGCTGTTGACATTCGGCGACGCGGCAATTGCGGTTAAAGGCGCCGCATGTGGCATGCTATTACCGTTATTATATGTTTGTATTGGTGTAAAATTATTCTCGACCTCGGGCAATTTGAAAGATGCCTTAAAGTGGTTGGTATTTGTGCTGCTGGTCGTGCTGCCGTCTGCGTGCACGTTAGTGTTGCCACCTTGCGCGACATTGTTAGAGAATTGTGCAGCAAAGTGTCCGTAGTTGGTGGCATAGGCATTTAACGAGTTCAATTGGGCGTCCTGTGGGCTCGGCTTGATCAGCAATGCGGGATTTGAAGATGAAACGGCAATATTTTTACCAGATTTGCCATTTATTTCCGGTATGGAGACAGGATTCGCATCTGACCGTGCTGTCATGTAGAATATTAAGAGCGTGAATAGTAGTGTCTGGCTTTTTTGTGCGATCCATGTGGATCTATCCAAGGTGAGCACGCCAAGCAGCATCTAATTGAGAAAGTGAGTGGTTACTTCTATACAATTTGTTTAGGTTTTATTAAAATAATTATAAAAAAAGTCAATGCAGTCTTATAAATACATGTGAGAGCTGCAAACAAGTTTTCCAAGCATCGTTGGGGGTTTAATAGTTGCGTTTACTACCTTTAGTAGCAGAGAAAGGACTTCAAAACTATAGTGCTGCTTCGTGAGAAATGCTTCTGATGTCTGTTATACCCCAAAGTGGGCTGGAGATGGTCAATTACAGCTGCTGAGTGCTTGTCAAGTAAGTTTTCAAGCCGTACGACATTCGGTTTCCGGGAAAGAGATGACCTTCAACTGGTTTCAATTAATTTTTCGCAAAACTCAACAACGTGAAATACAGTGCAGTGCCTGTCTGCTCTTCCGGAAGTATTACTACGAGACACCTAGAAAAACTTCAAGTGACTTTTATCATAGCCGAATAACTAAAGCTCTTGATTGACCCGACCCGAACGTTTGCTTATTCAGTGGACCAAAATTTTTTGCCATACTTTGAGCTGAGTCGATTTAGCCATGTTCGTCTGTTCGTCGGTGTGTATGTATGTATGTATGTATATACGCGTACTAGACGATGTTCGAGTCTCAATCATTGCGTCAGTATAGCAAGACATCGTTATATTGGTGCAGTTATTTGCTTGCTCGAACATGCCACTAGTCTCTCAGTTTATGAGATATCGATCTGAAACTTTGCTAACGTGCTTGGCACTCCAAAAAGCTGTTCTTTTGGACGCAATCGGACCAATATAGGCGCCATCAAGCTCAAGTGCTTGTATGGAAAACTCTTTTATACCAAAAACCGAACCGTACCGAACAAATTCAAATCGAAACACTACCTATAGACCTCTCAAAATTAAGTTATTGTGTGGTTATTGCAACCGAAATTAACATTTTTACTTTTTTGTAAATTATTTTCAAATTAATTTTGCGTTTATTGCACATAGAAAGGTCTTCGTTGTCTTGGCTTACATTTCGGATTATCCACTAACAATTGTAGTTTTTGTAATATTTTTTTTCTGGTTTATATATGGTATATGTATGCTCTTAGCGTCCTTATATCACTGCACTTTCTTCGCTGACAATCGCTTAATAACGCTCATGACGGCCTTCATGGCTTATTTAACATTGCAAGTCTGTAGCCGCGTGGCTTTTATAAGCCAACCATAAATTTAATCAAAATGCCGTATTTATTTGCAACTTGTGCTGTAACATGTTTGTTTACAACAACCATTCCTCATATATTTTCACCAATTTTCCACTTTTCTGCATTTCCCGTTCGGGCTGAAACCAACTGGAACTGTTGGAGTGTGCGCGGTTGCCACAAAAGCCAGCAAAAATGCATAACAAGTTGTATGCTTGTGTGTGCGTGTGTTTGTGCAAAGCCGGTTTATTTCATGGCCAATGTCAGCTGTGCATGGACTGAAATATTTCAGGAAGCCTCCAAATTGGTGGTGTGTCTAAAAAACAGAAAGAAATTTGTGTTATAGAAACAACAAACTAAAAAATTAACAATAAAATTAAAAATATTAAAAAATAGTTTTGTAACATATTAAGGACTTATAAAAAATAATAAAAAGAAAAAATACAAAAAATTGAAAAACCAGAAAAATGAATTTTATCTCTAATTTAAGTTAAAAAAACACCTTAATTAGTATTATAATAAATTAATTAACTTTTAAAATTTTAATTAAGTTAAATTAAAAATTAAATTAAAATTTTAATATTTAAATTAAAAATTTAATTAAAAATTGTAATTAAATTAAATTAGTTTCAATTAAAATTTTATTTAAATTAATTAGTTTTAATTAAAATTTTAATTAAATTTAATTAAAAACAATTTAAAAATAAAATTAAATTTAAATTAAAAAAATTAAAAAAATTAATAAAATTTTAATATAATTAAAAATAATTAATAATAAAATTAAAATTAAATAAAATAAAATTAAATTAATTTTAAAAATTAAATTAAAATTAAATTTTAAAAATTAAATTAAAATTTTAATTTAATTTAATTAAAAATAATTAATAATAAAATTAAAAATAATTAATAAATTAAAATTAAAAATAAAATTAATTTAAATTAATAAAAATTTAAAATTTAATTTTAATTAAAAATAATTTAATTATGTACAATTATTAATTTAAATTTTAAAATTTTAGTTTAATTTTTAAAATTTAATTTAGTTTAATTTTATTTTTAATTATTTTTAATTAAATTAATTTTAATTAAATTTTTTTTTAATTATTATTTTTTTTTTTTAAATATAACCACAAATTTCATACACTTGCAACTTACAAGGAATAAAGCCAGGAAAGTATCTTTAGGTAACGGATTTTTCAATACGGACGCTACTAATGTAGACCGTTAGGTACAGCAAAAGACGTCATTTTTATCTCTCATTTTTTGAGATTTCTCTTCAGTAAGGTTTGCCATTTCATCATGGAAAGATAAACGATCGTTACTGTGAATGCAAATCGCTACCACACAATGATAACCGAATATTTTTGGCCCGAATTGCTTATGGAAGGAGGACGTAATAGAAATACACATGCTCACAAGACAACAGCCGAGAAGCGATCCTGCAACTTTTCGATACCATTTTTGTAGTACGAAAAAATATATAAAACCAAAATTGCTTTGTGGACCTCTTTTGGGCCTCTACTGGGTTCACGGTCTGCGATGCTCATTTCACTTCGTCTAAACGTAGCACACCAATTTTTATCAAGACGCGTACTCTTAAATTGAGTAAAAGTAGACCAGAGGAGGGGTAGTCCGTTTTCTGAGGTTTTCGACGTTCTGTCTACGAAAACATGCTCACAGGACAGGCTTTCTTTAAAGTGGCTTCAGTTCAAAAACTTTGATCTCGTACATAGAGTATATGATCAAGCTATCTCTTTTCATTAATGCAGTTCGGTGCGTCAGTCAATTTTTTGTTAGCCGAATTTTGTTAAATCAAAATCAACATTTCTCTATGCAAGCTATTATATATAAATATAAAGTTATCTGCTTCCCGATCGGTGACCGTTTAATTTTCGTAGATAACTTGAGTTCAACGCTCGTCATGCAATGCTACGCCAATCGGCTGTGCCGGCTAATGGTTTGACGAGCGGCATATACAGTTAACTCGCTTAGTCAATCCATCGCCGCATTGTATTTACTAATCATAAGCGTGCTGTTTGTTGCATTACTATTTAATAACTGTTTTGTTTGAAGTCGTCTAACTGGTTCAATGGCGACGACTTTTGCTTTCGCAACCGTTTGCACAACTGTTTAATTTTGCACGCAAGTGTACATTAGCTTGAAAGTGTGTTATGTCCGTTCCACATTGATAAACAACTGAGTGAAAATTTGCGAGTACCCTTTGGTAAATTAAAAAATCGCCTAAAAGTAGACGTTCATAGAAAGCTTAAAGCACACAGCCAAGCAAGAAGTTTTTAATGTATGCCGTTACATTTAAAATTTTTAATTTTTTGATAGCTAAAAGAAGAAGAATTTCTATAAAGGATTTTGTGTTGCTGCCTATGTAAAGAATGTGCTGAGTTAGCGTTTACAGCAAACCAAGGCGCTGAATTTAGCGTAAATCTTAAAAAAAAAACATTAAATAAATCACATATTTGAGCTAAAAGCAAGCGCTGAATAAGCTAAGCTAATTTAGAAGCGAATCGCCATAGTCCACAAAAAGTTAGAAAGACTTCGAGTTATGTAAAGAAATTTGTATGAAATCTGACTTCTATTGCCAGTTCAAGAGTTCGCGTAGGCAGAACTTTGTGTTATAGAAGTTCGAGTTATGGAAGTTCAACTGTACTTGTGTAAAAAGGTACGTTTTATACAAAGCAACATAAAATAAATGTGCTGAATATAGCTCTATTGTATTTGTATTAACTTAAAAGCTGAAAATATTGAGCGAAAATCTCAATTGCTGGTAATGTAACTGTTTGTCCATTGATCACATTTTGGGCACTCAAAAATTCGCGCTGAATGTGCTGAATTTGTGTTAGAGTTTAATTACGAACTTTTAATAATACCTTTTTAGTTAAAAGTATGCTGTAAAAATGAATTCTTGATTTTTCCGCTACTTCCACCTATGAAAAATAATAAATTTCAATGATGAAGAAGAATTTTAAGATAATATAGGTGCTGAATAAACTACAATTGCTGGTAATGTAACTACTCGTGTACTGAATATGTTGTGGTTACTTACAATTTCGCGCTGAATGTGCTGAATTTGTGTTAGAGTTTAATTACGAGCTTTTAATAATACCTTTTTAGTTAAGAGTATGCTGTAAAAATGAATTCTTGATTTTTCCGTTACTTCCACCTATGAAAAATAATAAATTTCAATGATGAAGAAGAATTTTAACAAAATATAGGCGCTGAATAAGCTACAATTGCTGGTAATTTAACTACTCGTGTACTGAATATGTTGTGGGTACTTACAATTTCGCGCTGAATATGCTGAATTTGTCTTAGCGCCTGATTATTGGCTTTTAAAGTATTCTTCTATTTCTAAATATGCAGCAAAAGTTCAAGCTTTTAAAATAGCACCGCTGAACAAGTCAGTAAGGACTAACGTATAACGTTATGCGCTAGCTGTCATGCAACAGCGCTCGCTTGACGGCACCAAACAAGCTTTTAATCAACTTATCTACCATAAGTACAAGCGGCAAATTGCTGATTTTGCTGTAGGTACTCCAAATGGTCTATAAAAGTGATCACAGCTAGGTGATGCATGAGATTAAACTGTCTCTAATAAAAACGCTTAACTACTGTCATTAAAAGCAATTTTTTGAGTTTTCATTTTGTTTTTATTTTTCTTCTTTTTCACTTTTTTGAAATGGTAATTTGTAGCTGTAACGTAAAGTTGGCTTTTGTTACGTTTAAGTCACTTTATTATCGCTGCTTTGGCTTATGCCTTACTTGAGTTGTTGTTTTTATGTTTTCAATTTTACTCGCGTATATTTTTAATTTATTTTTTCTTTTGTTTTGAGTATTATTTAATTTTTTTGTGTCTTTGTTAACCACTTGTTTTGTTTTGCTATGCTTTGCGTATTATGATTTTTTTCTGTATTTCGTTTTGTTATTCTCCTTAAAAATTTTATGCCACAAAGCCGACATTCACTTTCGAAAGCAATTGAGTGCCGGTATAGTGAAATGATGCAAGGCAGCAGCGCGCAGTAAGGTCGTCTCTGCACAGTCTTCACAGTTTTTGCGCGCGTTGTTTTGAGGAAGCGGGTTACACTGTTTAGTTGTGTGTGGAACTGTACATGACAGACGGCGGAAGTGGTCAGCTGTGCATGACGTCATTCATTTAACACTTTCTTTGCTATTAATTTGTTAGCGAGTGCATCGTTTTATTAATTAGAACAATTAAGAAAATAAGAAAACACTTGCCAGCCGATCCTGATCGTGTAACGAGTAACGAGTTCGGAAAGACAATCCCAATTCATATGTAACAAGTTAATTGAAAAGTCCCCGGCCTACCATAGTAAAACCCATTTTATTGGCAAAATTCGCTTTTTTTATTCAACATAGTTAGTTCCCTTAAGTAATTATAGCGACTGTCCAACTTTTCAATACCATCACCTTTACTTCAAAATAGGTCACAGTTTCGTCGTCCACCACTTCATTAAACTAAACTTTCTTCCCGGCGGGCATCCCTTTTTGGATTCCGTTCTCGTCTGTCAACATCTCAAGCACTCCTTTTTGTAGTTTGTGTTTGACTTTTCTATAATATCTTTGCGTTTTAAGGTTACGTCAAGTGTGGAAGATCTGGATATAGTTATGTTAGAGATTATTTCAGACCCTCTTGAAAAAGACTTCTTGCTTAATGAAGTATGCTTCGCTTATTCATCATCATCAGAAAATCTCTATTATCTTTCAACTCAGCATTTTTGCGCTTTACTTTTCAGCGCGGTTTCATTCAATCTTACTGCGAAATCTTTAGATGTACTTTTAGGCTTTGTCTTGAAGATGGGCTGAAAGGCGATGTCTGAACTGATGAGGCTTGAAAAGAGAGAATGATTGTCATAGTGTCAAAGATGGTCAATGCGGATTAGATTTAGATCTTCGTATCAAAGACGACCGAATTTTGAGACATGTCTGCTTTTGGTCTAAATTTGCCACGCCCACGTTTTTGTTTTTTTAACTCTTTAATTGAATTTTGAAAATCAGACTTCCCATACTCCATGTACAGACCTATTTTAAATTGAAAGACACCACAATTTTTTTACGCTTTGCTGCATGATATATTCACGAATTTCGCAGATTATGTAACTTTTGCACAAAATCACAATTTTCGCCAAATCGTAATGATATTTGCAACAAATTGCCGTAATATTTTTTTGGCCAAAAAACTTCCTTTATAGTCTGTGGTACCATTTGACGCGTACGCCAGATATTATTGCTTTTGTAATTATGGTATATATACGCTAAACAAACCATGAATAAAATGCTGAACAAATGTTTTTGCGGCAGGTGCCAATGGCAGTGAAAGACGCAAGGAAATGTTTAGTAACACATATTAAATTGATGCACATACATACAAACGTATGTGTATGTAATGGTCGATTAGTCGGCAAGACTTCAAAAAGTATACTTATGTGTATATAGATATATGTATACTATATACAAACACCTAAGTACATATGCTAAATATAAAAGTTGCAAAACAGGAAATATAAAACTGGTATCAAAAAAATGTAATTAGAGTAAATTCTCAATTGCTCAAAAAGCTTGTGCTTAAGCGCATGTTTTCGCACAGTTAAATAAAAAAAAAATGTTTTTAAAACGCGCTGAATAGCGCTGAATTCGCTACTACTTAGCTGAATTGCGCTGAATACAAAGAAGAACAAGAAAAAATATAGCCTCTACAAAAAGCATGCAATGAAACGCAATATTTTGTAAAATTCCCATAAAATGAACACCATTAAAGCGCTGAATTGAGCTGAATTTCTTGCGTATCTATTTATTTTAAATATTTTGTGTATATGCATAATTTTTAGACAAATATTAATATGAAAATATTTTGAAACAATATTGTCAGAGCATTGCATTAAAAAGTAAGTTGTAAAGCGTGCTGAATTGAGCTGAATAGAGCTCTTTAAAAGAGAAAATAAATTAAATGAGTTAGCGCTGTATAAAAGAAAATATCAATTTATAAGCGTGCTGAATTGAGCTGAATAAGCTGTAATTCAGCTAAATAACGCGGTATAAAAGGAAAACTGATGTTCTTGCTTTATGCGTTGTCAGTAAAAGATTGAGAAATATGCAAAACTTTGCTAAATTAATATAGAATAATACTAGTTTTTATATAATAATGTTACAATAATATAATCTTTTTAATCTTTAATATTTATTAAATATCAACCATCAACTTGGCAGTTGATTTCCTAATTAAAATGTGAAAGAACTTCACAAGACCTGTTGATACTCGTATTTGTTCAGAAAGACTGCCTCACTAAAAGTTAAAATAGCTATTCAGCATATTCTACGAGGTTTGTGTGGCCATAAAAAGTTAATACAAATAAAAAATGGTGCAATATTAATACAAAATGCCTGATGTATGTAATTAAGCAGATGTTTTTGAGTTATATACGCGACTGATACAGCTAACTAAATTCCAATTACTGGAAATATGTGTACTGAATCACCGCTATATACAATTCAGCACATATCTGTGAGTTCTACATATTATATTTTATGCTAATTAAAATAAAATTATTGTAAGGTATGTGCTGAATCACCGCTGCATACAATTCAGCACATATCTGTGAGTTCTATGCGTGGTTGTTAATGCTAACTAAAATAAAATTTCTGTAATATGTGTGTTGAATTAGCCCTGCATATAATGCACCGCACACTTTTACATTTCTTAACCCCTAAATAACTTCTATTAAGCCGATTGCTTAATGTGGCTAATGCCTCATGAACATCTGTTTCACTTTTCGCACGTACAGTCTTCCAGTGCACATGCCTTGGCAGCAACGGCAATCAACACATATTATTTGCAAAGCCAGAAAGTTATCACCCATACCACGCACAGCCTAGAGGAAAAACATTAACACCACGAAGGTTGCTGACTTTAAAATTTGTTGAGAGATACGCAAATCACTGCCTTGGAAAATTACTTGATTCATAAGTATTCCTTTGTGTATGTAATGGTGGTTAAGTTTTGAAAATTTCCAACTTTTTAAGTGTCACATACGCGCTAATACACTCTTATAGCGCTTCAATATATTTTCGGTAATAAATTTCGCTGCTTTGTTTATCCCAATCACTCTCATGTATATTTTATGTATGTGTGTGTCGTTTGGTGATGCTTGCCAATTTGGCAGCTGACACATCACTGACAACCGCGCAATTGCGTATGCAAAATTTGGCGTCGCTCGCAACTGAACTTTCAATTTCAACCGAGCGCATCATTAAAATGTCAACGTTGTCGCTGGGGCGTTGGTAGATTTTGAATTTCGAAATTTAATAAAAAAAAACTGCAAAGCGCGTGTTGGGTGAAAATTTTAAAATTCTTGCAAGCATGCGCAGTGGGATTTGGCCTGATGTGGGTTGAAAAAAGACAATAAAATGAAAATAATTAGATAAGTTTGCTTGTGTAATTGCTTATTAGCGGGTAATTCATGTTGTGAACCCAAATTGGGGGCAATTTGAAACCTTTACTTGGTATGCTTGTACATATATGGTTTAAGAGTTTCGCAGATTTGGGTCGAGTGTTGAGCAGCATTAAAATTACTAGTAAATTGTTGCAGATTTTGCAAAATAGAAAAGAAAAGACACCATTTAAACTCCATCGCTTATTCAGCGCAACTTTAAATGTTTTTAACGAACGATAATGTAAAGCAGCTGTTGGTGGCGTACTGCTGAATATGTGTAGTAACATTAATAATATATTCAGCACAACTTTTTGTGTGTAAAACATTTTATAAGGAACTCGGCGCAGGAATAAAACGACGCAGAATTTTATTTGTTGTTTGCGGCTTTTATTCAGCTCAAAATTCTTTACCACGCTTACATTTTTTGTTAAAATAATAGCATGGTAGAAATTTTAATACAAACCTTAATTTACTTCAAACAAACATTTTTTTTGAGAAAAAGCTTATATAAGCACTGCTGAAAAGATCTAGTGCAATTCAGCTAATAACTGCGGCTTTCAATTGTTCAAAAAATAATAATACTTACATTATTTTCGTCTATTATAATGAACCCTATGTATTCAGCGCATATTCAGCTTGCCATTTTTATAACTATGCTATTATAAACCAAATGTGAAAAAAGCTTAAGCAAAAATAGATATATTCCAACTTTTATTTCATTTATAACATGAGTTCTGTATATAAAATTAGAAACAATCAATAAAAAATTTGTTTACTAGCGAATTTTTTGGCTTAAATTGTATTAAAACTCATAATGAACTTTATCGCAAGCAGTGCATAATCATCCACGTATATACTCAACTCAGCAGACCGTTTTAGTTTTTATTTGCGTTAAACGCGTTTGATTGGTACTATATTTTCATTTCATTCAGCGCATATTCAGCGAAACATTTATTTCAACTTTAAGTTAATTATTCAGCAGTTTAGCCTTTTTTCTATAAATGAAAAAAAGTATTTGGCTTATTGTATTAAATAACTAATCGAGAATAACGCAATTCAGCGCAATTATGTTAGTATTTCATTACAGTGATGATTAATTTTGAAGTGCTTTTCTATTTATTTGTGCCTTAATATGTAATTCAGCGCATGTTTAGCAAAAGATGTGTTATAGAATTGAAAAACTAACAGGATTATAATGGAAATTAGCAGCTAATCTCGTATCAAATGCAATTCAGCGCATACTCAGCAAAATGTGTGCGATAAAAATTAAAAACTAACGGGATTGTAATATGAATTAGCATTTAATCTCGTATGAAACGCAATTCAGCGCATATTCCGCAAAATGTGTGCGATGAATTTTACAAACTAGCGGGATTGTAATGGGAATTATCATTTATTCTTATATAAAATGTAATTCAGCGCACATTTCGCAAAAACTAACGGGGTTATAATGAAAATTAACATTTAATCTCGTATGAAATGCAATTCAGCGCATACTCAGCAAAATGTGTGCGATGAAAATTAAAAACTAACTATGCGATTCAGCGCATATTCAGCTAGAAATAAAATTAAAGTTTCACATTTAGTCTGGCATAATATATCCTTCAGCGCGTATTCAGCTAGACCACAAATAAAAGTATTGCGTTTCTTAAAACCCTTCAATGTTATTCACTGTCGCTTTTAGGTTCGTTCAGATTCAGCGCATATTCAGCTGAATATCATACGAAAATAAATCTGAGCTACATTCAATAAAAGCCTTAGTCTGATTTTTTTATATTTTATGTGTTTATTTATACATTTATCAGTGAAAAATAAAAAACAAAAACATTTACAACTATTTACAGAGAAATTTCGGAAAGCTGTCAATAAATAAGAAGCAGCGATAAAAAGTTAGTAGTGATGTAAGCCTCGAACACCGTGCGCCAAACTTGCTGTTGGAGATGGACGCGCTCTTTAATGTTGAGGAGGCAAATAGCTACCGCCAGATGTTGAAACTGGTGGCAAGTATGCCGAATCCGGTTCATTTATATGCCCGGCTGCACCGCTAGCTGTGCCGCCTTGTAGCACAGAATGCGATTGATACTCGTAACCAGGTGAGGTAGGTGGCAAATATTGAGCAGCCGGACCGGAGACCTCATAAGTGGTGCCCAAAAGGGTGGATGGCTTAAATGGTGCTCTTCCACTGTGTTCGCTGTGACCGGAACTGCCGGAAGAGATAAAATTGGTATTCAAAGCATGCGGTTTGCTGGCGCTGAAGCTAAAATGTCCCAATCCCTTATGGCCCACCGCATAGGCGGGTGTTTCGTCGGCGCTGCTATGATATGCGCTGCCTGCATCACCAGCGCCGTGATATGACGACACTGCTGGACCAACTGGTACGCCATAACTTGTTGATGGTATGCTGGGCGCACTATGCGCATATTCTTGGCTACTATAACCATCCTGATTGCTAAACGAAACTGTTGCGCCGCCACTACCGCCATGACCAAGTTGAGCGCCATGAGCGCTGTGTCCCAAAGCAAATGCGGCGCCGCTAATACCACCGTTACCGTTATAATTGTAACCTTGCTGTGCATTGTAAGTAACTGAATGGCCGCCATGTGCGCCCAGACTGGCGCTCGAGTGACCACCGAAAGCGGCGCCGCCATTAGAATGACCGCCAGCAAAACCACCAGATGAATGCAATGAGCTGCCAAAAGTAGGTGCGTACTGATAGCCACCGCTGCCAAAACTGCCACTGCTGGAATGCAATGCGTGCGCACCGCCAAAACCATTGCTATGACTGACGCTGTTGCCGCCACTTGCGCCATGCGCTAATGTATTGGCCGGTATTATCAATGTTTGCACATGTGGACGCGCTTTGGTGTGGTACTTGTAGTTGCCGCCACCGCCGCTAACGCCACTATGCAAGGATGCACCACCAGTAGCGAAGTGTGGCGCGCCGCTGCTGTAACGATATCCACCACCGATGCTCGCGCCACCATGAGTAGTATAGTGATGACTGTTGCTGCTGCCACTACGGTATCCGTTGCTGCCGCTGCTGTGTACGCTATGCGCGGGCTCTGTTTGCACAATGTATGTCTCAACTTTCGGCGCGCTCGAGTGCGCAAAGTCATAACCTAAGCCAGAGCTACCGCTCACACCGAAACCAGCTGAACTGCTGCCATGACTGCTGTAACTATTGTAGCCGCCGGCGCTGATGCCGACTGTGGCAGGTGCTGGCGGCAAGTACTTGTACGATGGACCATGATAGCCGCTGGAAAGAGGCGCTTCACGTTTCGGCTTTACTGCGACACTAATGCGCGGCTCAGCTTTTGATGAAGCGGAGGCGCAGGCGTTGATCGCCAATAGCACCGCGGCGGCGCCGTAGAAAACCTGGAGATAGTCAAAAGCGGTGAGTTATTATTTTTTATGTATAATTTTTGCTTTCACAAAATTTTCTGAAAGCTAATGCATTATAATTTAATTAATTATTTAATTTTTCTTTAATAATTTTACAACTCGAAATTTTTTCAAAATTTAATGCAATTTATTTACACTTTTTATTTATATTTTTCTTCACAATTTTTTTATTTTTTTTTATGTAAAGGAGTTTCCTTTAATATTGCTTTTCTTTAACTGTGACTTTAATTATCGCTTTCCTTTCATTTCTGCGCATTTTCACTATAACTTACAAAGAACTTCATCACTGCGCGTTCGTAACTGAATTATTTTCCTCTTTACTGTACTACCGCTTTGCGCTAATTGTGTACGTATATGAATCCTTTGTTATCCTTTCACCAGTTACAGCGCGTATATTCAAACGTTAACAATACGCGTCTCGATAAACCGTTTGCCGCTTCGACAAGTGCACGACTAATGCTTAAAACAGCTATGCCGTTAGTTTTTATACACGAAACTTTGTTGGGCTACGACTTGGTCGCCACGTTGTATGAGCAACCGCATGCCGTGCGACATATTTTTGTGTGTGTCATCGTTTTGATGGGTATATGCATCGTTTGCTCACTTATGCCATCTCTCTTTTTCTCTCTCTCTTTCGTTTTACTTTGTGGCATAGCTTGATTTAATTTTTTTTATTTTTATTGTTTTTTTTTATGTTGAGCGCTTGCTTCTCATGAAATCAAATATTGGCATATGACCCTTAGTCAAGTCATATCACATATTGTTATGAAGTCCTTATTGACCTAAATTAGTTTTTGTATTTTTGCACGAGAAAGTAGCATTTCAAATTTCTGTGTATTTTCTGTTAGTGAAATATTAAAAAAGTTTATTCAGACAGGGTATAATAAACTTGTATCGAAGTTTGTGACACTCAGAAGGAAACGGCGGAGAAATAAATTTTAACAAAAAAATACTCCGGAAATTATCATAAATTTTTTCCTTATATTATAACAAATTGTTTAGCTTAATCGAGTTCATGTCATGTAGTAATTCCTCAGTTTTTGAGATATCGAAATGACCGCCACTTACAGATCACAATAAACCCTCTTCTAGGGAACCGTCGCCCATGCTGGAACCACTTTTGCATTACTTCAGGGTGGGTTTAAGATAGTTCCACACCACAGCCTCATTCAGGTTATGGGCCTTTAAAAAATTTTTTTTTGGAGCGTCGATTATATCCACACATCTCGCACTGTTGAAGACGTTTCGAACGTCTAAGGTCGCCAACAGGACTCTTCATTTGTATTTGTGATATCTACGGTTTATAACTTCTACTTTTCCATTGACGCTTCTGATAGCTCTTAAAGTTGAGCTGCCGGGTCTGAAACTGTGCTGTCGGGAGAAAAGTCCATTAGCTTCATTGACAGGCGCTACCAATTTAGGTTTAATTAGCTTATAGCTGCATACAGACTGATCGATCAAACTCAAGTCTTTGCTTGGAAAACCTTTGCATCCGACGAGACATCTTCAAGAAAATTGGCCCACCGCTACAATTTTCTAACAAATTGTTTAGATTGTATCACTATCATATTTTCTTAATTTTAGAATTATATATTTATTTTATAATTTTCATATTTTTAATTAAATTAAATAAAAGTAATTGATTCTTTTTGCTAAAATAATTTTATTAAAAATGTATAAAGTTTTCTATTACAAAAAATATATTACAAATTTCTATATAATAAAAATAATAAATATTTAGATTTTTATAATAATTTTTTTATTTTAAAAATTTTTCTTGAAAAAAATTATAAAAAAATATATTTTTTAGTTTATAAGTATTTTTATATTTTTAATTGGCATAAGT
>NC_052502.1:73273598-73290652 GCF_016617805.1 Bactrocera tryoni | reverse complement strand
TATTTAAATTAAATAATTCAACGAAACTAATTAAACGTAATTAACAAATTTGTATATAAAAAATATATATGAATTATATTTCATATATAAAATAAAAAAAATTAGAATTCATGAACTTATACATTTTCAAGCAGTTTTTATTTTTATAATTAAATTTGATAATTTTTTTTAATTTTTCTTAATTAAATTTAAAAAATGTAATTTATAAAATATAAAAATTAAAATTCAATTTTTCTTAATTAAGTTTTATAAAGAAGTTGTAATTTATAAAATGCAAAAATTAAAAATCATGAGCGTAATCCATACCTTTTCGAGCAGTATTTTTTTGTTTTTTTCTAAATTAAATTTGATTAAAACAATTTTAATTTTTCGTAATTAAATTTTATAAAAAAATTGTAATTTATAAATTCAGGAATTTATACATTTTTAAGCAGTTATTATTTTTATTTAATTTTTCTTAATTAAATTTGATAAATCTTTTTTAATTTTTCTTGATTAAATTTTATAAAAAAATTGTAATTTATAAAATACCAAAATTAAAATTCAAGAACTTATACATTTTTAAGCAATTATTATTTTTTTAACTTTTCTTAATAGATTTTATAAAAAAATTATTATTTTAAGTTTTCTTAATTAAATTTTATAAAAAAAAAATTTGTAATTTATAAAATGAATTTTACATGAACTGAAATTTTATAAAAAAAATTGTAATTTATAAAATACTAAAATTAAAATTCATGAACTTTTTTGTGTTTTGTATTATTCACATTATTATTTTTTTAATGAAATGAAAAAGTCATTTTTGTTTGCTAAAAAAAATTATTTAAATTTTTAAACATGGTTTTTTGTTATTTTTCAGTACAAATATTTCTTTATTTTTAATTTTTTTTCTGCTGTCTTAATTTTTTTTTATAAAAATTTTTTGTTATTATTGTTTCCCTACTTGAGCTCACTTTGTAGGCGGTACGTTTGTAAACAAACCAATGACATATCACCCAATTAATTGCCGAACGACAGCACATTAACGCTAATTTGTCTTAAAGTCACAGAAAAATGCTGGCACAAGCGCAGCATACATTGGCAACACACACACACAAACGTACTTCGGTGCACACACGCAAAGCCACATATAAATTTACCAGAAAAATACGCATAAAGACCGCAACAATCTCAGGTATTGTGGAAATTTTCGGCGAAAATTATTTAAAAAGTCTTCATTAGTAATGAAGGAAAATTAACGCTGCAGAAAACAGCACAAAAACAGCAAAAACGAAGCATGCTACACACTACAGCCGACAATCACAGTCGAGTAATAACAATCAGCGTTAATAACTACAGCCGCCTTTCAGTTAAACGCCAGCTTGCGGCAAACAAAAACAACGCAGCTGCTTGAAAACAGCCGCTGCCAACTGAAAACAAAACCAAAACAATGGAAATTGTAATGAAAATAGCGAAGAAACGAGAAAAAAGTTGCCTGAAAGACTTAAGCCACAAACTCGCGCAAGCGCCCAAGTAAGCCGCATGCGGCCGGCATGTAAATGATTGCATTGTATAAGTTAGCCCACAAACGATAACAACAACACAATTGAAGAGGATGTAGACGCGCCTATATATGTGTGTGTGTGGTAGCAGCAAAACGCCAAGTAATAATAGGGGTATACACACACATACCTGAGCACAGCAGCGAAGACAAATATTCAAATAAAGCAAGGGAAAAAATGTTAACTTCGAATGCACCGAAGCTATAATACCCTACACAGATGTATTTCATGAAGCATAAAAGGTATAAAAAGATCGTTTTCTTGACCTTGAGTGTGCAGTTTGTATGGCAGCTATGTGTTATAGTGTTCCGATCTGTGAAAAATCTTTGGAGATTATAGCGCTGATTTGGACAATACTCCATGCCAAATTTCTTGAAGATAACTTGTCAAATGAAAAAGTTTTCCATACAAAGCATTGATTTTGAATGATCAGTTTGTATGGCAGCTATATGTTATAGTGTTCCGATCTGAGAAAAATCTTTGGAGATTATAGCGCTGATTTGGACAATACTCCATGCCAAATTTCTTGAAAATAACTTGTCAAATGAAAAAGTTTTCCATACAAAGCATTGATTTTGAATGTTCAGTTTGTATAGCAGCTATATGTTATAGTGTTCCGATCTGAGAAAAATCTTTGGAGATTATAGCGCTGATTTGGACAATACTCCATGCCAAATTTCTTTAAAATAACTTGTCAAATGAAAAAGTTTTCCATACAAAGCATTGATTTTGAATGTTCAGTTTGTATAGCAGCTATATGTTATAGTGTTCCGATCTGAGAAAAATCTTTGGAGATTATAGCGCTGATTTGGACAATACTCCATGCCAAATTTCTTTAAAATAACTTGTCAAATGAAAAAGTTTTCCATACAAAGCATTGATTTTGAATGTTCAGTTTGTATGGCAGCTATGTGTTATAGTGTTCCGATCTGAGAAAATTCTTCGGAGATTATAGCGCCGATTTGGACAATACTCCATGCCAAATTTCTTGAAGATAACTTGTCAAATGAAAAAGTTTTCCATACAAGGCATTGATTTTGATTGTATGCAGCTATATGCAGACGAACAGACGGACCGTCGAATAGACGGCCAGACATGGCTAAATCGACACAGCTCATCACTCCAATCATGTGTATATACACTTTATGGGTTCGTTGCAAACTTTGAACACCCTGTTCAGGGTATAAAAATGTTAAACTTAAGTTCACGCGTCTGTATATGTGCGCTTGTGTGTGTGCATGACTTTTAATAAGCGCTATTTAACGCTATTTCTTTCTTTTTGTGCGCCACCGCAGCAAATGAAATTTGTTTAGAGGGCGCCTACTTGAATTAATCATGAGTTAGCGACTGAGGTAATAGCGGTTTTGCATTTTTGTTTTTGTTATATCTCATTTTACTCTATTTTACACAAACGTAAAGTGCTTGCGACTACGGCTAATACACAGCATGCGTCTAATGTTAAAAAGTGTGTGTTGAAAGTGAATTTTTCTGATGGATTTGCTTTTATGTCTAAACGCAAGCCCAGTCGCTGTCCATTGTTGCTGCTGTAGCGTTAGAAAACATACACAAAATTTGGAGGAATGCTGCTGAAAGTAACCATGACGGGATACAGATTTTGATTCATTTCGGCTAAGTAGACCACCCGACGGTTGTGGTTACGCAGGTTGCTTCAGAAGACGGCTATAAGGTCCTCTAAATCATGTCCTTTTGGAATGAGGTCTCACTAGGTGATCACTCCGTCTCTTTTTGTGTTTGCCATCTCCCGAGTTCTCGTTTCGGAACAACCCTCACTTGGCTTGACTTGAAGCAGCTTCCAGGAAATTCATAGTACCTTAGTGAAGATGCCTTCTAAAACTCTTTACCTAGATATCGCTACGTTCTTATAATTAACTTTTCTAAACTCAACCGCAACTTAGACGTATTTTGTGGCACAATTGAGTATCCTACTAACTAAACATCACTTTGGTGTGGAACTAAAGGCTTTTGAATTACTTGGAAAGATACCGCAATAGTCAGTAAATCTGAAGCTGGAGTTGATACAGAGCTCCTGACAGTAAAGAAGCTCACTGCCACTCTCCTCCAACGACTTTTCCCAGCCCCAGCTCCCCGTCGTTATATGCGCAGAGAAGGAGCCGCCAGAGTTCGATTTGGCAACTTAATGATCCAAGTGATCCGGTATGAAGTCAAAATGTGTGAGGATAACCGAGTATTCAGATAAGTGTTATTTTAAGAACTCAGATTCTCTGAGTCTGATAGCAACTTTCGTAGCCATACACCTTCTGACGATGTCTACGGGCACTAAGTGCCAAGGTTGGAGTGGACGTTTTTGCACCACATGATGATGATGAGTGCCGCCCGTTGAACGCTCTCTATTTTCTTTGCAAGTGTGATATTTTCTCCTCCATCACATAACGACTCCATAGCACGTAATGAGCTTGACTATTGGTGTCGTAGACGCAGAGTACGACTTTCGGAGAGAGATCCCACCTTTTTCAAATGGCTGCTCTATAGCAGTATAAGGCAATCAATGTCTTTTCTGCTCTCTCTTCGATATTCGGCTTTCATGAAAGCTTCCAATCCAGGTTGAGCCCTAGATATTTCACTGTACCCGCCGGTTGCAGACGGATGTCTCCCATTTGCGGCAGCGGTGCCACCGGAATCTTATATCTTCTAGTAAATAAAATCTTCTCGGTTTTACTTGGGTTGATGGCAAGACCACTTCCGACTGTCAAATTTGTTATGAGATGGGATATCCTGCGTCAACTCCTTCATGGTACTCCGGAATTTTCTTTTGACCATAAGTTCTACATCGCCTGCTTAGACAATCACCCGGCAGTCACGGTCCTCAAGTTTTTTAAGCAGGCCGTTAACTACCAGGTTCGATAGAAGAAGAGAGAGAACTCCACTTTGTGGGGTTCCCCTACTCACATTTCGTTGAGCGCGTGCGTTACTCCATTCCGTTTCAATCACTCTGTCGAATGGTAGACTGAAAATGTGATGTTTGAGGTTTGATGCAACCCTAAGACCATCCAGAGCAGTCACGACTGCTTTCGGCAGTACGTTATTGAAAACTCGCTCAATATCAAGGAAGGTCCCAACAGCGAATTCCTTAGTCCTTATAAGTTAAAATTTCTTCTATACTTTTTCAACTATGATCCACCAATTCTCAGACTCTTTTCAAGTATCATCGATTCATTGAGATGTGTTCTAGTCTCACGTTACGATCCCGCTCTTAAGCTCTCTAAGGTTATAGCTGGACAACAGCAGCTGTTGCTTAGAATATGATTCATCCGTTACGAAGTGTCAGGATTATCTGCATCCTATTGTGGCTTCAAACTAATCTACAATGGTTCAGTATTCACCGATGAGACAATGAGTAATTCTTATTCGGTTTTAGTTTATTTGAGACCGTTTCAAATACCGATGGTGCGCCCGATGATGCGACGTCTTATTCTTTCTTTATACTCGTATTACATATTGTTTTCACGTGTTGTGATTATGGCTGGTATTTTTGGGTTTCTTTGGGTTCTTAGACACAATTTTAACTTCGTAACAGATCAAAAATTAGTTTGAAGCTGATATTTCGGAGCTTATTTGGGTCATAAGACCTCCTTAGAACAAACCAAAAAGTTCGTAGTACTAATTAAAAAAGTCTTATTTTTATTAATTCAAACTGTGCAGAAATTAACTGTAAATATTATATGGTTATGTGCGGTGAATTCCCTTTAAAACTATATGTTTTAGTTGTAAAGTTGCATAAGTACTATACTAGATACGGACGTCGCCTATTTTGTGACGCTTTGCTACCGTCACCGCTCACAGCGATCTAATTTTCTGCGCGCATAAATATTCTCACTATCTTCATCGTCTTCTACTTCCACCTGCTATTTTGCTGCTCCGCATGCTTTTGCGCTTTACGTCGCCTTGAAGAGTGCGTAGCCACTGTTCGGTGCCATATAAACGTAACGGCCATAGCGCGCTTGCTGCGTCACAGCAGCTTGATAGTTCTGCTGCTTTGTACCGCTTGCCGCATGCTCATAAATCGGTTTCTCCACTTGTTGTTGTGGATAAGCTGGATTGGCTTGTGTGTGGTGTGGCGTGCGTGCTTTGGCGGTCGCTGTGGAAGACGCGAGACTGTTACGCGCATCGCGTTCATGCATATAACCGAGGAATTGTGATGGATGAAAGGGCGCCTGAAAATTTAGCGGCAGCGGCGACGAGGCCGGTAGCGATGGCGGCGGCAGCAAGTGTGGCATACGTGGCAATGGTGGTAGGGCAGGTGGCGTGTAAGCAAGCGACGTTTGTTGCGCTGCTTGTTGTTGCGCTGCTTGTTGTTGCGAAATCGTTTGCTGCTGCGCTGGTTGTTGCGTTGACTCTGCTGAAATTGTGGGCGTTGCTGTTGGTTGTGTTGGCGGCAGTGCTGCTTGTGGCGCGTATTGCTGATAGAGCGCTGGCGGAGGCAACGGCGCCGGCAGTGGATTGTATGCCTGTATTTGTTGCTGTTGCTGCGGAAGCCGTTGCGCGTGGATGCTCTGCTGCAGCTGCGCTTCGGGATTCGGATGGTAAAGCACGCTCATTGGTACAAAATAAGTGGAACTGGTGCTGTACGAGCGACCGCTGTTGCGCGCCGCCAAGGCAGCTGGCGTTTCAGCAGGGAAGGCATGCGGCGCAGTACGGCTCAGCGCCAGTTGTGCGCCTGGTGCGAATGCGTGTGGAAAATAAATGTGCGAAAATGTTTGGGGTGCTTCGAATTGCGCGCCCAAACCAAGGTTTGCTGGTGTTTGTTGCTGCTGCGTTTGCATCGCATTCGGCGTGCTGAGCTCTGCAGCGTCCGTTGTGTTGTCAGCATCAGCGCCGACTTCGTGTGGTTGCTGTGCATTGTAGCCGGGGTCATAGAGCAGCGGTGGTGTTTGCAGAAAGTTGTTGTCGAGCTGATTGCCGTGTGTTTGGTAGCTCGGCGATGGAAAGTTGCCGCCATACTGCAGTTGGCGTTTGCTGACTTTGGTGGCGTGCGTAATGGTGGATTCGCCGTAGCAAAGCAAACAGCGCCACAGCACTAGAAGAATCATTAGTTGCATGTTCTTTAATGTTAAAGCCTTTCTTCGGCGAGGGTTTTAAGTAATACCAGCTTTTTAAATAACAGTGTTATGTTGGTCAACTGTAAAGTAGAAATTGTAGAGGTTATGTTTAACGAACTTTTTCATTGTAATAGTACTAAAAGTCACAGTGCTTAAAGCCTTTGAGCCGTCCCTCTTGAATGACAGCAAAGTTTGCCGTCAGAAGTATGATCTGTCGAAAAGCGAATAATATTAGGAAAGTGTATCGACCCTATAAGCCGTAGGACCGTAACTCGACCGTTATTAGGAAAGTTCATGGAACTACGGTGTTCGGTATAAACGAACCTATAGATTTTGGAACTGTATTCGTTATATACGAGCCTAGAGATCTTGCTCTGAGTAAATAGCGTTTATTGCTATAACGAACTTCTCACTTTTTGAAAGTCAAGAGAGAGAATCTCACCAAAAACTATATATTACTTCGATCTTCTGGAAAAAAACCATTTATTTATTAAAAAAAAAGATGAATGAATTTGCCAAAAAAGTGATCAAGCTGTAGATTCTGAAGATTTCGATTCGTAATAAGGAATACGAGTACACTTCATGTTTTTTTTATAATTTTGGTTATCTCAAAATTGGGCTTCCATTATCTAGATGAGTTTCGAAGTTATAATAGCAAAGAAAAAGATCTAGAAAGACGATTTTATATCAGTAGAATAAACTTGAACTCTTGAATCTAAAAAATTTATAACCGGCCAAGTTCTTAACTCGGCAACAATTCGTAAAACTATTTTTGATTAACTCCACGTCTCACAACTCAGAATAGATTTGGAAGATTATCTCATATTTCAACTTCAAGCTGCAAATCCCAGCACGAAAGACTTCGATATCGTACAATAATTCAGTTCGGAAGCTCAGGAAGTAAAGTTCTTACGCAATAAAACTCAGTTTTCATTTTGTATACACTGTATACCTTTTTTAGTACCCGTGACTCACCTTAGACGCTGTGAATTGATATCCTTCCAAGTCGTATTATCAGTAAAATTTACTTCGCAACCGCTCGTTGTGCTCAACATGCGTTGACTATACCTCTCCTCGTTGGCGTTGTCTGTTTTTATTGCAAAATGTCGCACTTCATATTAATAAGTAAATGTTTTGAAGGAAAACCGTAACGAAAAATGAGACAAAAAGTGGCTGCAACGCATCTCCCTTAAACGCTGATGTATAGTATTCCACTACGTCTGCTTGCCGACTACAGAGCACCAGTAGTCCGTCTCTTATTACGTACGCCCTGCCGACTTTGGCATCGCTTACGGTTCCGGAGGAAGTGTAATTCTAAACGCCGACAGTGAAAGTTATGTGACATAATATAGAGCCCATCATGCACAAGTTGCTGCGCTGACGTTTCATGGTCATGGCTAAGTGATGCAATGGAATTCGATCTTAAGCAATATGGTAAATACTGCGTGCGGCTGAAGACTGACTATGCAACGGCTCATATATATTTGCATAGAGTTTTCGCTTTGGTACTCATAATGCAGGCAAACCCTGATATTCGATGACTTTTCAACGATTTGCGGCGACTTTACGGCTAAAAACTTTGTGGTTTTTACAAACTTGAATCTGAAAAATGTTTGGTCGTTGAGTTTTGAGAGTTTTTAAGCCAAACGTCCGCAAGAAATTTGGAGATCTTCTGGATCAAATAAATTTGGTTGACTTCCGGATCTATCAAGCAGTTCGTCCTTTTCGCTTTTTGGCGCCAACTGGAGATACCAAGTGTTGTCATCCATTCGGATGACATGATCTCACCAGCGGAGACTCTTTCTCTTAATTCGCTGCACTATGTCAATGTCGTCGTATATCTCATGTAGCTCAGGCTTCCATCGAATGCGATATTCGCTTTTTCCAAGGTGGAAAGGACTATAAATCTTTCGCGGAACATTTCTCTCGAAAACTCGTAACGTAAACTAATCAGATGTGGTCATCGTCCATGCCTTTGCACCGTATGGCAGGACGGGGCGGACGGGGATGATGAGTGACTGTTGGCAAGAGTTATTCTGCTTTGGATTTCGAGGTTGACATTGTTGTTGGTGTTAATACTGGTTCCCAGATATACGAAAGTATCTACGACTTCGAAAATCTCTTTTGGCATCAAACGGCTCGGAGAGGTTCTTCCCGATACTGAAGGATCTTTTGGTGTTGCTCAACGTCAGCTTACACAACCGTATTAGTATGCGGGGATACCTAATTGAGACATCGCGGCATAAAGGCAGCTCTTTTTCGTGCTGTCAAAAGCAGCTTTGAAATCGACGAAGAGGTGGTGTGTGTCGATCCTCTTTTCACGGGGCTTTTCCAAGATTTAACGCATGGTGAATATCTGGTCGGTTGTTGATTTGCCAGGTCTAAAGCCACACTGATAAGGTCCAATCAGTTTGTTGACGGTGGTTGATTTTAGTATTGCAAACAATACGCTCGATGAAACCTTATAGGCGATGTTGAGGTTTATCATACGGCAGTTGGCGCAGATTGTGGGGTCTCCCTTATTGTAGATTGTGTAGAGCACACTTTATTACAATCGTCGGGCATGCTTTAGTTCGAGCATATTCTACAAAGAAGCTGATGCATGCTTCTTATTAGTTCTTCGCCACGGTGTTTAAATAGCTCGGCTGTCAATTTATCAGCCCCCTCCGCTTTGTTGTTCTTCAGAGGGGTAATTGCTATTCGAACTTATTCATGGTGGATTAATGGAACGTTTGCTCCATCCATCGTCATCGATTGTGGAATCGGGTTCGCCACCTCCTGGTGTTCCTCCTGCCTTCACTGCCATTCAGCAGACTGGAGAAGTGTTTCTTCTATAATTTTGGTATGCTCTGGGCATCGGTTACTAGATCACCTCTTGGGGTTCTATAAGAGTATGCTCCGGCCTTAAAACCTTCTGTTAGCCGCATCTTTTCGTTGAATTTTCGAGCATTACCCCTGTCGACCAGCTTGTCACAAGCTCTTCATATACCAAACTCCGAAGTTTTGTCTAGCACGATCAAGTGGCTGTTTTTATGATGAAAGAACTTCGGCTAATGAAATTTAGTCACCTGCGTAAGCGGAAAAAGCTTGAGAGCACACGTCAAGACTGCTGCAAAGAGTGTGGTAAACAATTGCTCCTACTACGGAGCTATATAGCGCTCTCAGTCAAAATACGAACTTTTACTCGTAAAAAATAATATATTTTTTCTATAAAAGTACAAAAAATTATAACGGTACTTATAAAAATTATAAATGTAGAATCGTCGCTTGCCCTTCAGTGACCCGCTGGTCGCTGATAGTTGTAACCGCTTGCCTTATTATTTCCTAATGGTACACCATAGGTGCTATGAGGACGTCTGAAATGAGCCGAGTCAAAATTGAAGACCGCGTTAGAATTTGCTGTGGCCGTGTTGGCTTGTGAGGGTTGTGCGGCTTGCGTGGGCTGTGGTAAGCGCTGAGAGCTGTGTTCCAATGTGGTTGCTGGCTCTGCAGCTGCTGAGGTCAACGGTTTAGCCTGTGATTGTGGGCGTAGCGCTGGCTGCGCTTTCGAGTAATAATTTTGCTTTTCCGACTGCCGTTGTTGTTGTAATTGGTGTGGATGCTGTTGCTGCAATTGGTGTTGTTGTTGAAATTGCTGTTGTTGTTGAAATTGCTGTTGTTGCTGTAGTTGCGCATGCTCTTGCTGTGGGATTGGCTGTCTCAGTTCATGTGCTGCTTGCGCTAACGGCTTAACAACACGGCTATACAATGTCTGTGGTTGTTGTATCAACTGTTGTTGCAATGGTTGTTGCTGCTGTTGCACCTGCAATGCCTCATTCTGCGGCCACTGTGGTATTTCCGCAAACCACGCAGCATTCGGTTGAGGGGCTTGAGCTTTTGTTGCTTCTATTGGTTGTTGGGCAAATGTTTGCGCAAACCTTTTATCGCTCGCTAATTGTTGGCTTTGTTGTTGTGCTTTGGCCAACGACTCTTTCTGCTGCGCTGCTGCAACAGGCCGCTCTTGAACCACGTACGCTTGCTGCGCTGGCGTGTGGCGTTGTTGTTGGAGCTGCAAGTGGTGTTGCGCAGTTTGCGCAAACTGCTTGGCTGGCTCATAGAAATACGGTGTATTTGTCTGCTCTACATTATTCTGGTACAACTGCTCCGACGACTGTTGAGCAAGCTTTGCAGCATTACTTTGTGCATAGCTCTGGCTAGTGCTTTGGTCGTGATTGGAGCTTAGTTCCTGGCTTGGTGTCATCTCCATGGTGCTGTAAGTTGGCAGTTCGAACGATTGGGACGGCATTTCCATGAAGTACTCGACAGTGTTATCCTTGGAAATGAAACGCTCACCGCTCAGCAGTTCGCCGTTGTTCAACGGACGTTTCTCCACCAAAGCTGGCTTTGCGGCTGACGCTGAAGCTAACAGATTTATGCTTTGCTGTGCGCCAACCGTAGTTGCTGACGCTGCTGTAGCTGGCGCATAACCTTGTGTAGCGAACGTAACAGGCGCAGCTTCTGGACGCGTTTGTATAAGGCCGCTGCTGGGCGCTGTTGCTGGTTCGTATTGCCTGTGAGCGCTAGGAAAGCTAAATTGCTGGAGAGTAGAATCGCCGTAAGCTTGTGCGGCGTGCGGTATTGTTTGTTGTTGCTGCTTTGCCTCCATTTGCGTGTCGATTCGCGTTTGTTCCTGCTGCTTGCTTTGCGCTCTTTGCCATATCAAATAGTCAGCGAACTGCTGAAACGCTTGCTGATAGGAGGCTGGCGTGTCAGCGGTGAGTTCAGCGTCACCCACCGGCCGCGCATAATTATAACCACCCGTCGAAGCAGCAGCCTCGTCGCTTTGTGCCTTTGCGGCCTGCGGAGCTGGCGTCGACGCTTGTGCCACTTCGGCTGCACCTGTCACAATGCGCGGCACAAAGAAATTGGGTTGCGTCGCTTCAAAATGCTTACCACTGTTGACAACTTCAGCTTGCGGCACATAATAAGTGGGCGCGGCACCCAAAGGTAATTGTTGTCCTACATCGGCGTCGCTGCTGAGCGCTAAAGCGGACGTCTGATGACTCAGCTGGTAGTGGGGCGCGTGGAGGTAGAGCGCTTGTCGGTTGTAGCTTTCTGCCAACGGCTTGTTATATATGTAACCAATAGCTGCAGGCTGTGTAGGCGCTGCTGTGGTTGGTGGCCTGACTGTCGTTATGGTTGTGGTAGTTTCAGCTGCTGTCGCTGCCGGCGCACTGTAGCGATAGCCGGTGAATGCTTGCTGCGCTGTTGCGGTTGGCCCACTGTAGTGATAACCAGAAAGTGTTAATGGGTCCCGAAGTTTTTGGTGTTGTTGTAACGCTCCGACAACAGTTTCAGATTGCTGCTTAGGCGCTTCACCATTATAGAGCACAGCTAAAGCTGTGCCAATGCAAAGCGAAAAATAGCAAATATACTGTGGGGCAAAAGAGTATAAAAATTAGGTAAATTTATTTTTCGATTGTATAGGTTATTTACGAATTTCGGGAAATAACATTTTTGGTCTATTTTATTATAACTATATTACAATGCTTTAATTATTTTTCTGCAAATATAAAAAATATATATTAATGAATAATTAAATATTTTGCGTTTGATTTTCGGGTACTTTTTTGTCACAATGTACTTTTAGTAGTAGTTTTTTTGTTAATTGCTTGATTTTAAATTTTTAACAAATTTTAAATTCTTTTTGTTATACATTATTGTTTTTATTTTATTTTAATTTTTTTTTTAATTTGTTTTATTCGTTTAATTGTATTTGATTTTTTTATAAACATTTAATATTTTTAATTTTTTTTTTATTTTTGTGTGAATTGTATTCGGATATTATTTTTTCGCGCTAAAGATTTGCCATTAGTAGCAAATAAATAATTTTTTAGAATTTTTTTTTTATTATTTTTAATACTTTCGCGAGATGTTGCCTACATATGTATATATGTATATAATTAAAAAAATATATATTTTTAGTTACAAAAATTTTCACTTTTTAATTTTGAAAAATTTTAAGTTTTTTAATTTATTTTTTTTTCTACTATTGTTTATATATTTTTTTAAATTAATTAAATTCTAATTTTCTCTATTATTGTTAATATTTTGTTTTTATTTTTAATTAAATTTTAATTTTCTCTTTTATGAATAAAATTTTTTTTAATTTTAATTATGTTTTAATTTCCTCTACTATTAATGATATTTTTTGTTATATTATTTAAATTTTAATTTTCTGTATTAGATCGGAAGAGCACACGTCTGATTTTATTTTAATTAAATTTTAATTTTCTCTATTAATAATATTTTTTTAACTTTAAATTATTTTGATTTTAATTTTAATTATTTTTGTAATTTTAATATTTTATATTTTTAATAATTTTCTTTTAATATTAATTAAATTTTAATTTTCTTTATTACAAATATTTTTTTATTTTAATATTAATTTTCTCTATTATTAGTATAATTTTTAGTTTTAATTAAATCTTTGTTTTATGTATTATTAATAACATTTTTCTTAATTTTAATTAATTTTTATTTAATTTAGTTATGTTATAGTTTGCTCTACTATTAATTACATTTTTTTTAATATTATTTAAATTTTTATTTTCTGTATTATTAATAATATTTTTTTATTTTAATTAAATTTTATTTTTTTCTATTATTAATTTTTTTTAATTTTAATTTATTCTATTATTAATAATTTATTTTTATTTGTTAATTTTAATTAAATCTTTATTTTTCTCTGTTATTAATAACATTTTTTTAATTTAATTAAATTTTCATTTTTACTAATATTAATATATTTTTTTTATTGTGATCAAATTTTCTTTGTTATTGTTTTTTTTAATGTTAATTTTCTCTATTAATACAATTTTTTAATTAATTTTTTTTTTTATTTTAATTTTTTCAATTACTAATAATTTTTTTTATATTAATTAAATTTTAATCTTCTCTATTATTAATAAATGTTTTTCACTCCTTGCCTCTCGTGCGTAGTTTTTATGACTTTTTATGCTTTTCTTCATCACTTGCACACTTACCGCGCAATTCATCGCAGCAAATTTAATCAACACCAAAAAATCTTTTTCAAATATTAAACTCGAACTCCGCACTTCTGTGACTTAAAGACAACTCGTGAATGCTGTCGAAAAGTTTGAAAACTGGCATTTTTATACATACAAGTCGTGTGTACTTTTAACCATTAAAATTTCCCAATAATTATTTTTTTTATTAAAACAATAATATAAAAAAAACTTTATGTAAAAAGTTGAAAAAATGATTGGTGTCCAAAAAAATAAAATAAAATGCTCTAATAAATTTATGCGACAACATTTATAGCTGCGACGCCTGCGCAGCGTGGTCAATAACTATAAATATTCATACTCATAAGCACGCGTGTTGTATATAGTCGTATGTACACTCATACACATATACATACACATGTGTTAGCACAGTCGGAAATATATTCAATCACTGTCAAAATGCTACTGTTCCGCTTGTTTCTTTTTCTACTTTTTTCATAAATTTATTTTAAAAACTGCAAGCTCACGCTCCAATCCGTGCTTGCTCTGCATTTTATTTTTTATTTTATTTTTTTTATTTTGTGTTCATACTTTAAAAAATTTTATATTTATATATATTTTTTTTAAATATTTTGTTTTTTCTCTTTATTGCTTTCCACTTTCAATTGTCACTTCTAAATTTTAGCAATTATCACTTGAAAGCAATTTGCATTTTATGTAATCGTGTACTCCCCACGTGTTGTTTTTTTCTTTTGTTGCGTTTGTTGTGCCTTTTTTAATGTCAAGCGCTGTATTACGTAAACGAAATTTACTGTGACCTTGAAAGTGAAAGAAAAAGTACGCTTCACAGTGGCTGTTTTTTGGAGATTGACGTGGCGCTGCAAATTCAGTAAGCCAAAATTATTTCGATAACTTCAGACTTAAATGACGCTCAAAAGTGTTTATAGTGGAGCAAAACATTGCTGCAGTGCCTCGCTAAGAACTTCGGTTCGAGATGAATTGTCCTCGATCAACAGCCTCTCTCCTGCACCGAGTCCACTTTTAGTAACTTCTCTATAGTTAGTTACTTCATCGACCAAAATTGCAATGATCTCCGCCAAAGGACTAACACATCTTTTAAGAGGCTTCCTCATATAAACAATATTTAGCGAGCTTCCAACTATCTTGCCAAAGCTCGTTTAGTACCAAAATTATTTTTATGGATCAGTACTTAAAAACGCAAGTCTAACATACTCATTGAGTCAGAAATGGACCTCATCGCTAAAAAAAAATTGGTTCGAAAACGTCTTCTTAGAAGTGTTCACAAAAATAACATGACAACTTGACACGACTCACGCGAAAAAAGCACCTCTACTTGGCTCAATGGATTGTTTGATTGATTGAATAATGATTTAGATTGAATACACTTCTTCGTAAAAGGATGCAGCCATTTCATCCTTAAAGTCGACTCTTGAACGTGAAAGACCTGTTCCTGCAAACAATGGCTCAGCCGACTACGAGCTTTGTTCTTGTATAAGTCTTGAACCACCTTAGAATGGCTGACGAAGTGTCAGAGTTAAACCTCATGTCGCATAAATTATTTTAAAGGTTACCATAACTGCATATTCGGAGAATCTTCAACAGCAAATGCTGAGAAACTGTTATAATAGCTTTCCTTCAAGAGAGTAGGGTCGCAGAATATTCTGCTGAAATGATTTGAGGTTATGTTTATCCTCTGACATATAAATGCCAAACAATAAGTAAAATAGAGACCGCAAAAATAGTTTTAACAACATTTCAATGTCAAGCCGTTTACAAAAGTTGTCAAGTTGTATTGTCTGGTGAGAAGAACATGGTGAAATAATTGAATTGGACAAAAGTGCGTTGTCATCGTTAAATTCGCATTAGCCAAATTGGAGAATGAGGGGACACAGTAAACATTTATACATAAATATTTAATAATGAAGCACAATAGCGGAGTTAAAAGTTGTAATTTTTCAGCTGACAACCACGCAGCTGGTTGTAATTGTCAAATTAACAATGGCATTTAAATGAAACGTCAGATTAGTGTCAATTAAAATGTTGTAGGAAATGTTTACAACGTAACAGAAATTCAAATATAAATTTTGAGCGAAAAATTCAAGTTCACCTGAAGTTTGGGTTTTGCTGAGGATCACTTTATAAGTGGTAAAAAAATAATTCGAGCTGCAGAGTTGCAGAGAGAAGGTGCAATCTTCAATAAGAGTGTACAGCTGATTATATTGATATCATTGGCCTCCACAACCGCGCCGTTAGTACTGCTTTCTTCAGACTGGTTCCTTATCCAGAAACTTATGGTGGGTCTAGTAGTGAACAAGGGCAAAACGAAATATCTCCCGTTATCAAACAAACAGTTGTGGACTCACGACTTGGCTCTGACGTCACTCTTGACAGTCATAACTTCGAAGTCGTAGGTAATTTAGTCTATCTTGGAACCAATATTCCACTAACAACAGCCTCGGATTCAAAATTCAGCATAGAATCACTTTTGGCAAAGGTGCCTCTTCAGATTGAGTAGGCAATTGAGTATTAATAAAGCCCACTCTCGACGAACAAGGGTTAGGGATGAACTGGTATAACCCGAGAATGAGGATAGAGGCCCACGGTCATTGAAAGCTAGCAGCAACTAGCCAAAGGCTTGTAGATTCTTCCAAAAAATTAAAAATAACATTGTAAACATGGCGAACAACAAAAATAATGGGATGTGAAGAAAGTAAACTCACATTTTGAGGTTATGTCCGATAAATTAGTTTATGAACATTATACTATATACTATATGCATACATATATATATATATAAACATAACCTATATAAAATATATATATATATAAACAAAAAAAGAAGATTAACTTACACGTCCTTGAAACTAATTTAGATAAAGACGATGTCAGGCGTTGAACTTAAGGTGACTCGAATACCATACAAGCTGTTTTCCAATAGACAAAAACGCCGTAACACTTGGTAAGCGGGCCAACTCAGTTCTAAGATATGGGCCAACAAAATAGTTATTAATTTCAGTTAACGCCTGACATTTAAAAATAGCATTCGCGCATTTACTTATATACATATTTACTAACTTATATATCTAAGTTTCGTTGATAGCACATTTTTGATTAGGCATGACAAATGCAGCAACAACTCGCAGGCTCTTATCATTTCGTATTCTCTTGCCAAAATCTAATCAAATAGTTAACAGTTTAATGATAAGATAATTGTGTGGCAGTTGCGCTACAACGGCATAAAGCATACATACATATATTCTATTTTTTGGACAAAAAAGTTAAAATTAATATGAAAAATAAAAAATTAAAATAAAATTGGTGAACTCCAAAAGTCATGTTGATTTTTTTTTTTATTTTTTATTAAATTTCGTTTTACTATTTTTTTATATTTTTTTTATATATTTTTT
>NC_052502.1:73239031-73273574 GCF_016617805.1 Bactrocera tryoni | reverse complement strand
ATACATATATATTTTTTTAATATTTTTTTTCAATTTTCATTAATATTTTTTTGTGCTACATACATACATATGTACATACATCAACAGTAAACACATAGTATGTTCCCATGCATATTTTTTTAAATGATTTTTTTTTTTATTTGATTAAAAAATTTTTCTTAACATTTTTATTTTTGCCCTACATCTATGAATACATGATATTTTTAAAAAAACAAAATTAAAAAAAAAAAATTTAAAAGCAAAAAAATATTTTAAAAGAAAAAAATATTTTTTAATAATTTTTTAATCTTATTTTTTAAGAAAAATCTTTTTTTTCATTTTATAATTTTTTTCTTTGTAATTTTTATTTCTTGTCCTACATCCATAAGCGCATATGTACATACATACATACATACATACGTACACTTAAGCTGACGATAAAATACGTCTCCCACAAATTTAAAATGCGAAGCGTGCACCAGTTCAAATCAGGCAATCTCAAACATCTTCGTTGTGACTAAACCATAAAGCGCGCACATACATACAGACATGCATACATGTCTGCACTTAATATAAATAATGACGGTATTGCGCTATTGAACGTGTTAACTTGAAAAATAAATTTTTCCCATCGAAATTCAAATAAGCTTTTACTGCGTGCAAACATACTGACATACATACATACAAATGTGCAAATGAAAAAGTGAAAAAATTTACGTTATATATAAATAGATCTTTCTTTCTTTTTAAAATTTTTTTATAAACAATTTTTTAGTCTTTTTATATTAAAAAAAGATTTTTTTAAACACAAAATAATAAAAAAAATTAAAACACTATTTTTTAATAAAAAAAATTAAAAAATAATGCGTATACATTTTTTTAATTTTTTACTATTAAATTTATTTTTACAATTACACTTTTTATATTTTTTTTTAAGAAAATTTAAAAAAATTTAATTAAATATTTTTAAAGTTTTTTTTTTATAAAAATTTACAAAAAAAAACAAGAATTAAAAAACTTAAAAAAAAACAATTTTTTTAAAGCAAATTAAATTTTTTAAGTGTTTCTCATTAAAAAATGTTTTTTTTTTCAATTTACAAAAAAAGGAATAAAAGTTTAAAACGCTATTTTTTAATAAAAAAAATTCAAAAATAATGCGTATACATTTTTTAAATTTTTTCCTATAGAAATTGTTTTTACAATTACATTTTTCATATTTTTTTAAGAAAATGAAAAAAGTGTAATTAAATATTTTTTAATTCTTTTATTAAAAAATGTTGACTTTTCAATTTACAAAAAAAATAAGAAATTATGTATAAAAATATAAAAACAAACATTTTTTTTTAAAGAAAATTAAATTTTTTAAATTTGTTTGATTAAAAAATGTTTTTTTTCCTTTTTACAAAAAAAAATAGTAAAAAAATTGTGTTTTAAATTTTCATTCTCAAAAATAATGCGTATACATTTTTTTAAATTTTTTACTATTAAATTTATTTTTACAATTACATTTTTTATATTTTTTTTTAGAAAATGAAAAAAGTGTAATTAAATATTTTTAATTCTTTTATTAAAAAATGTTTACTTTTCAATTTACAAAAAAAAACATGAATTAAAAAACTTAAAAAAACAGTTTATTTTAAAGGAAATTCAATTTTTTAAGTGTTTCTTCTACAAAAAAAAAAATTAATAAAAATTTAAAACACCATATTAATATTTCGTTTTCGTTTTAAGTTTTTTTATTACAATTTTTTTAAATTTGTGTATTGTTCTTTTTTTTAATATTCATGTTATTATTACTCTGCAAGCCTCCTATCGGTTAAATCACCAGTAAGTTGCCCAACAGCGCTACCTTCGATTTCTGTTAAGGTTTCTGTGAGTTTCTTAACAATTCTAACCGAAACTTTTGTATACGTTAGAAAAAAGTACTCGTACTCGGTACTTAAAGTAGTTACATCACTAACGCAGGTATGCATCGAAAATACACATATTCAGTGTCACATTTCGCTGTACACAAAACCAATCAGCTGTGTTGGCTAAATGTTTGCTGTCAAGAAAAAAGTCGAGAAAAGCTACAAAAATATACATATTCAATAGAGTTTTTAAATTAAATTTTATTTCGTTTCAACAGCCGATTTGATTTACGCGCAACTTCTATTTTCTGTGCTTCAAAAATTATTTACTTCGTGCAGCTGGTAGCGTCAATTGGAAACATGCTTTACTTTTGATAAATTCTTGAAGAGTAGTGCAAAGTTCGCTAAAAAAGCGATGAAATAGAAACTTTTTTAAAATTACATAAATTTCATTAAAAAAACTTTCAGAGTTTTCAATCTATGGTCCTGAAGTTGTGGTGAGTCCAATTTCATACATAGTTCGCTTGCTTACAGCTAACTGATAAAGAGATTGAGATTAATTGAGAGCGTTAGATGTGATGTAACTATTGAAGCATTTTTAAAAATGTTCACACTTTCTACAAAATCATCATGATTTTCGCAATTAATAAATGAAGTTGGGTACTGCCAAATTGGCTTGACTTCTCATCTGTATGAGCAAATGTAGCAGTGTGATGGTGATATTTATACATATGCGCATGCTTATTTTTACACTCCATTTTAATCTACTTCAGCGACACAGTTAAATCAGCGCTCATTATTTTTATTTTTTAATCCATGTTATATTCAAGTACCCAGATGTGATAAAAGCCCTTTGTTTACTTATTTGTCTATAGTTGATACTCGCACGTACAGACGAAATACTTGAAATATAAAGTGGTTTTAAAAAGTTCTTGACAAAATTGCCATATTTGTACATACATGCATATTCAGTTATTATTCAATCTTAAAGTGATTCTGTACTTGTGAACAAACTGGTGCAACTAAAGATTATTTTAAATAGAAACCTACTGGCATTTCCATATCAGTAGTGTCGTTGCAATAAAGTTGCAAAGGGATTTACGATTTATTTAACTTTCAGATATTTTATAGAACAAAATAGTTAAAATAAAAGCGTACGCTATAAAATAGGTAAAAAATGACGAATATCGGCAATTTGTTGCACTGCGTGTCCAAACAAATTAAACGCTCTGAACGCGATGCTCTTATCAGTTCCTTACTTGCCAAAACAACGGAGACAGAAAATGTTAAACCAGATCACTGTGCTATCAGGCGTGTTGAAACTTTAGAAAAGGAAGCTTTTGCGGTAAGTATTATACCATATACGAATAACAGAAACATTTAAAAAACGATGTTGCGTGCTCCTACAGTTCTTTGCTCAAGCTCTGCATATGTATCAAGCGGACGAATGGATGATATCGTTTAACGGCGGAAAAGATTGCACTGTTTTGCTGGACTTATTGCAAGCCTTCTTTAAACGCAACAAATGTATCAGTCATATACGCGTGCCAGTATTGTATATTGAGTCGGAAAACAGTTTTGAAGAGGTCGAAGCTGTGGTGCTACATTGCGAAAGACGCTATAATATAGATTTAATAAGGCGCAAAGGTTGTATAAAGGATGTGTTGACGCAGATACTCGAAGAAAAGCCAGAGATACGTGCTATATTCATGGGCACACGACGCACGGATCCATATTGTGAGAATTTAAATCCTATGCAGGTATGTTTACAAAAATATTGAAATTTTTAATTTTCTATGTATTTATATGAAAAATTATTTAGGTTACAGATGCTGGCTGGCCAAGTGTAATGCGTATAAACCCACTGCTCGATTGGAGCTATAGCGATATTTGGTATTACACATTCGTGCGTCAAGTGCCCTACTGCCGTCTATATGAGGAGGGCTATACATCGTTGGGTCAAAAGCATAATACAATGCCAAATCCCCATTTACGCATATTTGATCCGGTTACCAGAGCTGTCACATATAAACATGCCGCTGAACTGATGGATGCTGAGTTCGAACGCGCTGGCCGCATTAAAAAAGATTACGTGGCGAATTGTGATAAAGAGCAGGAGAGCAAAAACCAAGAAGCTGTCGAAGAAAAATAGCATAAAAGTGAAAATTATTCATAATTTAGTATTGACAAATAGCTAAATTGTTAACATCGTGATAAATTCAAATTCGGTAAATTAAATTTATATAAAATCTTATATACGCTATGCAACATAGTGTTAATATTTTAGCAAATTCCAAATAAGCGCGCTTATAAAACTAGAACTACAAAAATTAAAAATTAAATATATAACATGGCTGTATATAGCAATATTCGCTATTTACCAAACAGAAAATGTGAATTTTGTAAAAGCTATAGAAATAATTTTTTTTTATAAATTGAACCTATAGGCTTCAATTATAAATCGGTTATGCTTATAAGTTGGTGGTCTTAAGCATAGCTTTATAAAAAAATGTATGTACTTATATTGCAATTTTATTAGAACTCACAAAAAAATATTCCACTGAAAATATGTATATGAAAACATTTTAATGAAATTTATTGTACTTAAATAAATTTTCTTTACTGAATTGTCACCTATATTCAGTAAGTAAAATCGGTGCTAAACAAGAACTATTAAAAACAAATATTTTCTACAGCTAAAACGATGTTCTAACTTTTTTTAAATTGTTTTGCTTTTAAATATTTTAAAGTATTTTTTTTTTATATTTATGTACAATAGCTATTTTCGCTAAAGTAATATTTTTATTTTTTATATTTTTTTTATTTCATACAAAATTAACTAAGTTTTTGCAATTTTCAGCGTCAGGTCTAAAAAATTAAAAGTCCGCTGTACCAATATTCTTGGCATGCTCTGTTGTCAATCGTACGTAAATAACGATCAGCTGTTCGTCAAACTAACGGCATAACCTCATTTTACCTGCTGTGCGCCATTTCTGTTAATTTTCATTCGTTTCGCAACCGTTAGAAAAAACTTGTACGCATTAAAATAGAAGCTGGAATAAAAAATCATAAACTCCACAAATAATTAAGTAAAACAAATGTTTTACGTGCAAAATAATCGAAAACAATATTAATTCTTTGCGTGTGAATCATCGCTGCGGAAAACAAGTATGGCTCGTTCGGCACAAGATGCTCTCGCTGTATTGCGGGGCATACAATTGGTAGTGGAGGCGTTATGTCGCGAGCAGAGCACACTATGTAAAAACCGTTGGAATCAGTCGAGTGTACGCGAACTTTTGCAAGGTAATCTACAGCAGAGTGCAAATTATATTCAAAAAGTTGGTGAAGAACCTGCTGAAGAATTCAAAAGATTGCAACAATTGCTGCAGGAAACCAGTGAACGTACTTGTGTTGTAATTGAAGGTTTACGGCAATTAGTTGTTGCGAAACAGCCTTGCGATTTGCGTATGAGTCAGCAAAAATTGCAGCGTGCAATGAGTGACGCTTTCGATGGCAGCAATGTTGGTGACAAGCAGCAGCCAAGTAGCTTGAAACCAAATACGAGTGTTAATATAAGTGCTAGTAATTGTGATGGCAATAAAGCGGCTGGCCAATTGGATGCTGAACACTTGGATATATCTTCGATAACATTAAATGAGCTGCAAGATATATTATCCAAACGAAATAAGGATCGTCATATAAACTTGCGTACACCAGTAACACAGCATAAGCAAGTTAAAGATGATAGTGTGCAAAAAACTGAAACAATTGCAGCTGCTACCGCAGCAACAACAGGCACCATAGTTACAGCTACCACGGCTGACACAAAACCTGTAACTAGCGCCGTAAAAGCTGATACAGTTTACGTGGAGAATATATTAAAAGCTATCGCAGGACAAACGGAAACGACGACAGATACTGCTCAGCACACGTCAGCAATCGAATTACCAACTCTAAGCAAAGTTGCGAAACAACGACGTGTCCCATCTAGTCGTTTCGGTCGCATGGCTTCCTTTGGTGGATTATTCGCTGGTTTAGGTGTCGGCACCATAAATGAATTAACCAAAGGTGCGCTCGGCCTGGGCGGTTCCAAAAATTTAAAAGAGGCTTTATTAAGTCCAGCCAATGCTGAACGCATTGTGGACACACTTTGCAAGGTACGCGGTGCAGCATTGAAAATCGGCCAAATACTTAGCATACAAGATTCGAATGTGGTGTCACCGCAGTTAGCAAAAGCTTTTGAACGTGTACGCCAAGCGGCCGACTACATGCCAGATTGGCAGGTAGAACGTGTGATGAACACACAATTAGGTGCCGACTGGCGTGATCTGCTGGAATCTTTCGACGATAAACCATTTGCTGCTGCCTCCATTGGTCAGGTAATGTGTGTAAAGCATTATTGTAGAAATGTTTATGAATTTAAGCCTCTAATTATACAGGTGCATCGCGCAACACTGAAAAACGGCATGCAAGTGGCTATAAAAATTCAGTATCCTGGCGTAGCGCAAAGTATCGGGAGTGATATTGATAACTTAGTAGGCATGCTAAAAGTGTGGGATGTATTCCCGCATGGCGTTTTCATCGACAATGTAGTTCAGGTGAGCGTTCGAATAACTTATAAAGAAAGTTAAATTTAAACATGTATATCGCTCTGAATTGTAGGTAGCCAAGCGTGAACTCAACTGGGAAGTAGATTATACTCGCGAAGCTGAGTATACTGACAAATTTAAACAAATGATTACTCCTTATCCAGAATACTATGTGCCTGCAGTTATTAAAGATTTGACCACAGGTAGTGTGCTCACTACAGAATTGGTGCCGGGTGTGCCACTGGACAAGTGTTTTGACTTAAGGTGAGATACTGCGATATTTGCTAATTTTATGTTGTTGTTGTGGCAACAGAAAACATTCCTGAAGTAATTTTGAGGAATAGTGCCCTGTTGGCAGCCGGCTCCGTTCCGGTTACTTAGACCCGATGTTGTGGGAACTAAGATTGTTTGAACCACTATGCTGTCTATAGCAGTGCATACATGGTCATCACTACAATAACAATGTTTATTTTTTACGCCAAAATTATTAATTAGGAATTCTTAAACTTATCTCATCTCTTTTCAGCTATGAGCATCGTCATCACATTGGTTCGTCGGTGCTAAAGCTTTGTTTGCGCGAACTATTCGAAATAGAGTGCATGCAAACAGATCCCAATTGGTCGAACTTTCTTTACGATGTTGATACCAAGCGCCTAATGTTAATTGATTTCGGTTCAACACGTTTTTACCAAAAGAAATTCATAAAAAACTATCGACAGGTACGTCTGTCATGTTTAGACTTTCACTTTACTCCTAAATATTAAAAAATTACATTTTGCAGATAATTATAAATGCCGTGGAAGGCAACCGTGATGGCGTTTTGCTCATGTCACGTGAAATGGGTTTCCTCACTGGCTATGAAACCAAACAAATGGAGGAGGCGCATATCGACGCCGTAATGATATTGGGCGAAATGTTCCGTTTCGACGGCGATTTCGATTTTGGTAAACAAGTAAGTGTTGTTAATTTTCTCTTAACTTTTTTGAAATCGCATATGTGAAAAATATTGTTTTTTTACTTTAAACGTGTCATAAAACGCGTTATCTACAGAATACCACTGAACGTATTGCCCATTTAGTACCAACAATGATTGCCCATCGCCTATGCCCACCGCCAGAGGAAATCTATTCGATACATCGCAAATTGTCGGGCATATTTTTGTTATGCGCTCGCCTTAATGTACGTCTGAATTGTCGGCCCTACTACGA
Source organism: Bactrocera tryoni (assembly GCF_016617805.1). Classification (NCBI taxonomy): domain Eukaryota; kingdom Metazoa; phylum Arthropoda; class Insecta; order Diptera; family Tephritidae; genus Bactrocera; species Bactrocera tryoni. The sequence goes on along the minus strand of NC_052502.1, from coordinate 73,265,948 downwards.
AGAGATTGTGATTAAGAAATTTAAGGAATGAAATTGTAACATATTTACATAATTAAGGTTGTGAAAATTTGCCCTTTTTGATTTTTTTCCAAATTTTAAGTTTTCACACATCATTTCATTGTTCCGTCCTTCACACCATTTCCATTGCTTTTTGATTGGCCTTTCCAGTGTTTGAAATCGTACATTTTTCTGTCTTTCGAAACGGCATTTATGTTAAGCTTAGAGTTAATTTGAAATAATCGAAGAAATAAAAGTAAAACGAAGTAAGAAAGTCTCTTTGATGACTGCATGTAGCCTTGTTTAACTACTATTGTAAACAAATGACCTTTCACTATTGAACTGCTCCAGAACCATTATCATTTCTACTCACTACCACTACACAAACTATTTACTACTATTTACTGCTACTTGTACTACTCCTTACTACTACCACAACATTTTTACTACTACTACATTTTACTACTATTACTACTAAATGTTGCTAAATACTACTACTACATTTTACTACTACTACTACATTTTACTACTACTATCACATTTTACTACCACTACTACATGTTACTACTACTCCTACTACTTTTTTCTGCAACTACTACGACTTTTTTTTTTACTACTACTACTACTTTTTCTACTACTCCTACTACTTTTTTCTACTACTACTACTACATTTCACTACTACTACCGTTCCCACGACAGTCGGGTCTATGTATGTATGTAACTGGAACGAATCTTAATCTTTTTTTATCCGCTCAAGGACTCTCAACTCGGCAGTATTCTGTCGCTACAACAGAAACAACATTTTATTACTATTTCAACACTTTACTACTAATTTGTAGTAAAATTACAGGAATTATTACTGCTATTTTACAATACTACTATTTAGTACTCAAACTATTTACTACTATTACAGGAATTATTACTACTTTTTTAGAAGGCAACTTTTTTAGTTCACTATTTATATTACTAATATTACTTTTTTGTGTTCGAACTATTACGATTATTACAGGAATTATTACCACTACTTTTTATAATACTACTATATTTTACTACTAATACAACACTTTTTTACTGTTGCTACTAATTGTGAACTACTTTTACTACACATTTTCACAAATACTACTTTTTATTACTGATAATCTTTTTTAAAGTACTACTTTTTTGAATTCCAACTATTTACTACCATTACAGAAATTACCACTACTACTTTTTGCAATACTACTTTTGTCAATACTGCCTTTTGCAATACTACTTTTTTGTAAAAGTACTTTTCTACAAAGGTACATTTCTATTGTCTTTTGCAATACTACTTTTTTGTAATAGTACTTTTTTACAAAGGTATATTTTACTACTTTTTACCTACCTAAACTCACTGTTCTCATCCGTCTGCACAGTGAGAGTAACATATTCTGTAAGTTTTTCTCTCTAGCTCTTCTCAAATTTCCAAAAATATGGGAAACAGAACAGCGGTTCTATTATTGAAACCCAGTGCGCAAACCAAGCGATGAATGTCGCCTCATCAAAGATCTCCACTTCCAAGAGCGTTGAATAATTGCGAGATATTCTCCCCTCACGAATCTAGATTGACCTTGCGGAACTTTGTTCTTTATCCAGAATGGACACCGATATACCAAATATACATATAAGCCCCTGCATGATTCTAAACAACGCTTTGAATGCCCAATAAAACTCACTCACTCTATGGTCCGTCCCTGTCGAAACAGCACTTTTCTTGGGCCTCCTGCATCACAAAAGTCAAGATAATTTTTAGCCTTACCCAAAGCCAATCCTATGAGATATTTTCCAGTACCACTTAACCTGTTGAAAGTTGCGTGGTTCTGATCTGAGATTGTTCTGAGACAAGTTTGTGAAGAGACTAGTGTTAAAATCTGTAAGTCGAGAAAATAGAAAAAGGGGTTTCGTAGGAAAGTATCGTCTTTCACAGTCTTCAAAATTCCTATTTTTGTTTTGGATGCTTTGGAACATCAAATACATATGTATATCTTGGATTGGATTTAAGCTTTCAGACAGCTGCTTGAAGTTGAGCTATCGGGGTTTCAAGATTGACTTCTTTATTACAGCACTTTTACCCCTTAAAACCGCCAATACAACTGCTTTGCCATTCGGTCCTGCGTTGTCGGAACAAGTTTTATTCGTATTGTAACGGCATACAACTTTCTCTCGAATAGTTTTTGGGAATGCTGTCGGGTTCATAAGTCTTGTTCGTATCGAAATCAGGCTCCGTTACAACAATAAAATGGCAAATTTGATAGCTCTTAGTCCATTTTCGTTATTGTATCCTTCGTTGGACGCTCACCTCTCGTACACTCTCATGCTCTTAAATAAATGCTCTCTTCGCTGTTGTTAGTCCACACTGTTCTCTCTCTCTGCAGCATGTGCGAAAAGCAATTATCACCTAGGGATTGTCTCACCTTATATGACAGTGCTCATTATACCCTTAACCGGGTATTAATTTTGCCACGAAGTTTGCAGCACTCGGATGGAAAGCTCGGAGATCCCATATACATACGTGAAAGAATTCCTGTTTTTGCGTTATCACTCTGAAATCATTCTGATCACGTCCTTTGATCTCCAAGAAGCTACTCATTTGTTGGAGTCGCCGATTTGGATCACTATAGCATATACATAGCTGCCATACAAAACTTTTTCAATTGATGCGATATCTTCACAAAATTTAGCAAGAGTCTAAGTCTGACGGAATAGTGCAATCTCTGAAGAAAGTGTTCAGATTGGATCACTATAGCTTATAGCTGCCATACAAACTGTACGATCGGAATCAAATGCTTGTATGGAAAACTCTTCCATTTGACGAGTTGTCTTCACGAAATTTGACATAGATGACTGCCCAAGGCAATAATATAATCTCCGAAGAAAGTGTTCAGATCGGATCACTATAGCATATAGCTGACTGACCGACCATAAAATTCCCACGACAGTCGGTTCTACGGAACTGGAACGAACCCGGATTTTTTTTATTCGGGCAAGTCAATTCTGCCAAATCGGCAGAATTCTGGCGCAACAACAACAAAAAAGATCAAAATAAGATCTTGCATAGACAACTTTTTTCCTTGTGAAGGGCATTATAGCATCGGTGCAACCGCAGTTAACGTTTTTCCTAGTTTGTCAATAATTTTCACGCTTGCGGTACGCTCTCTTTACTCTTCTCTGCTCGTTATCTGCTGTTCTGTACATTGCGCTTTACGCTCTTGCTTGCCACGCTCTTTTCATGCATTTTTGTACTCGTTGATCTTCACGCTCACTGCAAGTTCGCTCTTCGTTTACGATCTCAAGCACATTGCTCGTGTTACGATCTTTGCTTTGCTGCTGTATATGTTTATGCATGTGTGTGTATGCGTGTGTGTTTTATGTACGAAAGTTCGAAAAAGTTTTCATTCGGTTTTCAGTGCGAAAGGCCGGTCCATCGATGGGTGGAATTAGTGCGTTTTTGCATTTCGAACGAGTTGGTGTTTCCGCAGACGGTTGTTCGTTCTTACATATGCATATGTACATGTAAAGAGAATATATTTGTGCTTTTGTGTATGTGTATATACATATGTACACAGCTCTATAATATGAGTGCTAAAAAAAAATTACAAAATGTGTTTAATATAAAAAAATTATAATTTTTTTTTGTAAAAAGCGCCAAAATAACGGTGTCGTAGTAATTGTGTGCAGTTAAAGAAAAAAATATTTATATATAAATATAGATATGTACATATACAATATGCATATAATTAAATAAATAAACAAAATTGTGTTGTGGGAATTAAGTGCGTTTATATACAAAGTAAATAATTACTACTATTTTGCATATATAGTACTATAAACATACATACATACGTATATTGTATATGTCTACATATTTTCATTTGCACAAATGCATAAGTGGCGATCTTTTTTTTTGACTTAATACAGATCTTTTTGTTTATATATAAATCTGTGCATGCGCTGTTGTTGTTGTTATATTTTTTTTGTTTTTTTGTTTTAAGTAAATACTACTACTGTATGACTTTTTAATAGCCGGGATTTGCCTTTGTGCATACCTCTATATATGATTATACACATAACTCTGTGTGTACGCGCGTTTGTGTGTGTGTGTGTGTGTGGATTTCGCATGGAGCAACATTTGTGAGGGACGCCACATCAGGGATTAATTGGATTTAATGGACGAAGAATGAATCGGATTGTACATAGTCGGAGCGTTGCGATAACACGTACAACAACAACAGCAGCACATACAATAACAACAAACAAACAATCAGCGACTCAAGACGAACGACAACGGTGATAGGCGACCGGCGACCAACCAAAAACAACAATGATTTATAAAAATTAATGAAAATACTCATATTAATCAAATGAAATGTACACAAATAAACCACAGAAACAAAGGAAAAAAACAAACAAATGTGCAAGTGCGGCGCATATGTATGTACATATGTACATGCATGCAAATCGTTGTATATTTACATTTATGTACACATATGTATATATATATATACAGGCAAACAAGTGCATGCACATGCGTTTTTACATACATACATACACACATACATACATATCTACATATGTACATATATGCATAGCAAAAAAACGCATAACTGCATATGCTTACAAACATATGCACGTATCTGTACATATATGTAAATATGTACTTATGGGCATATTTGGGTGTATATCTGTGTGTAAGTGCACATGCAACCGCAGACAGCCAGCGTGTATCGCATAGATGGTCGCAGATGCACTCTGCATACATATGAATTTTTATTTTGTAAATATATGTACATACATACATTATTTATCACATACATGCATATATGTACATATGCACCTACATATTTATGCACGTACATATACATTGGTATGTATATTTCTCTATAGCAGTAAGGCTGATTTGCAAGGCGTATGACATCTCAGCTCTCTTACCTTCTTAGCTGCACTAGCGACTAGTCTGCTGCAAAAATGTAAATACCTAACATACTATATGTGCATGTGTAGATAAGTATGTAAATTTGTAAATAAAATACCATACCCAACCGCACAAAAGTCTACCGACCGCGGGTGTTGCTCTGTAAAGTCGCTGCTTAACACGAAATCAATGAGCGTACAACAAAGAGCATAAGTCTATAACATACAGACATACATATGTGTATATTTGCTCACATGCATGCATATATACATATGTATATATATCTACATGTGCACATACTTATCTATGCATATGTACATATATTCAAAAGCAATTGTTGCGGTTGAGAGATCGCCGCCACCTTATCAATGAATTATGAAGAACAAGTGTTAGCCACAAAAAGGAAGCAGAGCAATGAATAAAACGTGGAAATTTAAATAACAAAAAATTTACAAATGTCAATGTGTGACAGCAGCAGATATGTACATACATACATCTATGTGTATATGCTTGTAAAAGAAGAAGCGAATTGGTGTAAAGAGAAGTAAATTAAAATAATTTAAATAAAAATATAAATATAAAACAAATAAATAAAAAAAAAAATAAGAATATAAAAAATAAATATAAAATAAAAAGTTATAGTAATAATAAAAGATTAAATAAGTGATAAAACAATAAATAAATAATGTATGAATAAAATAAAATAAATAATAAACAAATAGAAAAGTAAACATTTAAGTAAAATATTAGAAATATAAATACATACATATGTGTGTATGTATTTAATAAAAGAACAGTAAAAAATATTAATATTAATTATTAATAAAAAACAAACAAATGGAATTAATAATAATAACTTTATGCGAAGAAAAAAAAATATAATATAAATATTAAAATGAAGTCAATAAATAATAATGCCAAAAATAAATATTATACTAAAAAATAAATAATAAGAAACAAAATAAAAAAAAAATGTATAAAAAATATTATAAAATAAAAAAATAAATGTAACATAAAAATTAAATTAAATTAAAAAAAAATAACTATAAAAAAATTATAAAAATGAGATAAATTGAAAAATAAAATAAAAAGAAAGTTGAATAAAAAAATTATAAAGTAAGTAAATAAATAATCAAATACTAATAAATAGCAAACAAAATAAATAAATAAAAAACAATAAACAAATGTAAAATGAAAATAAATAAAAATAAAAAATGAAAATAATAAAAAATGAAAGTAATAATAAATAACAAAAAAACAAAATTAAATATAAAATATTTAATTATTAAATTTTAGTATTTAAATAATTAATAAAACGTAAAAAAATTAATTGAAACTGTAAATTAACTGGCAACATAAAAAAATAAATTATTTAAATAAGTATAAGAAATGAAGAAATAATAAAATATTTAATAAAAAAATAAAAAGTAAAACAAATAAATAATAAAAAATAAAATAATAAATTAATAAACAAAATAATAAAAATTAAAAAAATAGTAAATTAACTAGTAACATATAAAAAATATTAATAAAATAATAAAAATAATGATAAAATAAAATATTTAAATAAAAAACAAAATAATAAATAAATAAAACCAATGAAAATTAATAAATACATAATAAAAATTGAAAATTAATAAATAAAAAGAATAACAATTTATGCATTAATATTAATTATTAAAGAACAAATTTATGAAACAAATCAAACAAAAAAATAAAAATAAATAAAAACACAGAAAAAATTAATAAAATAACAAAATTAGGACCATAAAATAAAATATTAAATAAATAATGAAAAAACGACGATAATTAAAAATATAATAAATAAAGCAAAAAAATAAAATATAAAAAATTAGAAAAATAAAATATAAAAAATTAGAAAAATAAAATATAAAAACATAAATAAATAAAAAAAGCACAAAAAGAAAAATAAAAAACCAAAACAAAAAAATAAAAAACAAAAACAAAAAAAAACAAAAACAAAAACAAAAAACAAAAAAAAATAAAAAACAAAAACAAAAAATTAATATAAAATAAAAGCATAAAAAAGTGAGCACATAAAAAATTAAACATAAAAAAATAATAAATTATTTGAATTTACTTTGTTAAATAAAAATCAAAAGCGATAAAAATGGGAAGATACTAGTAGCATATAGTATAATGCTAAAAAAATAATATTTTTAAATAAAAAAAAAATTTAATTAAAATTAAATCAGAAATCGGATACATATTTAAAATTTTTGAAAAAAATTAAGTTTAAAATAAATATTATAAAAAACAAAAATAAATTAAAACAATGCTTTGTGGATACACACAGAGAGAGAGAGAGAGAGAGAAAGTGATATTCAAAAATATTTAAGTTGCATGAAAGATATTCATGAAAAAAGCTCGCTCGGTTTTTATGTCGGAACTTCAACTTCAGACGCTTTTATTTGTATTGTCCTTGGCCAACTGGATATATCACGTGTTTTAGTCTCAGTTGACCAGAAAAGGAACCACATATGTACCTAGTTAGAGCTCTAATTTCAGTAGAGATCTTTTCTATGGCCGCACAATTTTTCCTTAGTTTTAGTCTCAGTTGTTCAGAAGGTGCCACATTTTTACTTTACGCCAAAGGACTTTGAAGTCTTCACGTCTCTTTCATACCAAATGGTGTTGTTTTATTCCAATCCTCATTTGAGCGTTGCAATTTGTTTACTTAACCATTAAGCAGGTATTATTCTGATATTTTCATAAACAACTATTATTTTCGACTCTTCAAAACACTAATTGTTCTGAGCTAACATTGAGTACCTGTCCTCCATCCGCTTTAGTAAGGAGAACCAAAAGATTTTAGGGATTCTCTAGCATAGTAAAGAGTTTTATAGACAGTGAAGTCCTAGGCCAACTGGATCTCACGTAAACATGCGACTCCAGGTTTGCCTTTGAATAGCTTGAGTTCGAAGTAGGTAGAGAGAAAGGATGGATTCAACCTTCATCGTTTTGTTTTTTGAGAATGGTTTGTGCCATCATCTCTTTCCTTTTACCTTTGCGAGTTTGTGTTTCAAGTGTTTGGCAGCAAATTCCACTGGGTTTCTTAAGTTTATTTCTTCTAACGCGGTTATCAGTCTCCGACGCGCTTATCGACGCTGTAGTCAGTCAGTCTCTTACAAATCATTTAACGCAGTTCACTCGTGTATATCATGCTGTAGCTCTAGCACCTTTACGGCTCATTTCAGACCGGGGCAAAGCGGTAACATTCTAAGCACATGCCTACTTAGCAGATATCTGGTACGCTTATCAGACGCAAGCGGCAATACTGGCAAGCAAAACAATTTGAAAATAAAAGCAAATAAATAAGAAATATCGTATTTGCTCATATGCTGATGTTATCAGCGCGACTCGTACTATCGCGGCGAAACTGACTATCAGCCTCAGGTGTAGAACTCATTAATCACAGATAATAAGAAATAAATTAAAGAAACATTAAGACGTTGGTGTGTCCGTAGGTGTGCGCATACTCGGTGCCCCGAGAGCAATTAACTTTATGGAAATCCTCCCTTCGCACGGAAAATAAACTGAAAAAATAATCTACACGTATTATACTATATAACGGGGTATGTAAATATTGTGTCGGCAATTATCAACATCTTCACAAAAACAAACTAAAAACAAATTCACCGCACGGTTTTATTGACAGTACCGAGATAGCCGCCAAAGCAACTCCAAGCCCTTCAAAGCCTTGAACTCGACTAGTTTTTTTGTTGTTACTTTTCTCCGATTTTAATTGACGTCTGATCTTTTAACGTTAAAAAGCTTGTGATTTCACGATATCTTTCAATTTTATCGAAGTTCCTATTCTCTGCGCTCGTTCTTCTAACACGTAGAGCTAGTCAATTTATTGGCTATATCAACATTCCTATGTCAGAGCTCGATCTTCTAACTCCTAACATCCGCTAGTCACTCGAAACTACTTTCGTTCGCTTTATTGTGATCTAAATCATCGAAATATGTCGACATTTCCACCATAGAGCCGGTTAATCTATCAACTATATCAACATTCCTGTCAGAGCTCGATCTTCTAACTTGGTAACATCCTCGAGTCACTCGAAACTAGTTAAAAATATTAAATATACATTTAGTCCACTTTTACCGATCACCGATTTATTTTTTACTGCCGTCTCCGGCTGAATTTTGAGAAGCTTTACACTTCGCTTTATTTATAATTCGAAGCGCTTAGCTCTCTTAACTCGTGGTCTAAACTTTGTAGCGTATGCCGATACTATTGATATTCACTGAAACGAACTCTGACTTCTTAGGCTAGGTTTTCTAACGTTGGCTCTGAAATCTCTCTATTAGGAAATTTGAGCCGCATAAAAACAGAGTACGTTCCGCCAGTCTTCAAGTTCGCCTTTTCACGCATCCCTTTCATTGTCATTAATAATTCATATATCTTTTGTCATTTAATGACATATTTACAACCTCAAAGTTAGGAACGTCGTCGAGAGACAGTTGAGAGTTATGCTTTCGTTGGATAAGAAAGGCACAGAAGGCAATTACTCGACATCAGCTTCCGTTTTTATTGGGGTTTTTACAGCTACATATGTCCATATATACAGAAAGTATTAAAAATTTCTAAAGGTCTTATTGTTTCGAAGTTTGGAGTAAATAACTTGGAGCTACCGGCCTAGATGCCATCAACCATACTTTTGTTGTAGTCTTTTGAACCCTTTTTCGCATCTATGGTATATCCGTTCCGACTTCAAAGACCAAACTACAGGTATTCAGGGTTGCTTTTCTTTAGCGTGACTGCATTTCCATGTAACACTTATTATAAATTTTTTTTTTGTTTTTTGTATGCATACTGTGTTGTTGTTTTATTTTCGTATTTATATGTACATATGTATGTATGTATGTACATATATGTATTTTCTTACTTTTTCCTGCTAAATTTGAAGTTCTTCAAACTTAAATGTGTACTTGTAAAGTACGAATAACAGTAAAATTAATTAACTTTCATGTTTTCTTAAGTAATATTTGTTTAGCCACTTGAGTTTTTATAAGCAATGCTTTAAATTTCAGTCCCGAAATTTCGGGACTGCAACACAACTTTCGGAATTTCGATTTCCTGTATGTATTTAGAAATTTTCATCAGCAATGCCTCTAATTTCAATTCCGAAATTTCGGGACTGCAATACAACTTTCGGGATTTCAATTTCCTCCGCTGTATTTAGAAATTTGTATCAGCAAAGCCTTAATTTTCAATCCCGGAATTTCGGGACTGATATGTAACAATTTCGGAATCCCGATTTTCTCACATATTATATTTAAAAATGAGTGCAATGCAAAGTTGTAACGTTGATTTATTAAACATTTTAATTTTCGGGTTTGCCAACTCTGGTCTCTGCATTAATTGAATGAGCATACATAATATGTACATATGTATGTACATATGTATGTACATATGTATCTTCCACTTTATCTTCACGCCTATCACTTAGTACTCATAGTTAAATAAGTATACGCCTAAACCATATCTACAACATCAGTAAAGAAGAAATGCGCATTTGTACTTACATTTATAGTTGTGTATGTAGATACATACAAATGTATGTATGGAATTGTGTACATATGTTTAGTATGTGCTTAAGCAAATAGCTTTATTTGTACAACAATTTTAGCTTATCACTCTAGATATCAGCCAGTTTGGAGTGTGTTGACATGATGTGTCCGGCATGCATACATACATACATATGTTTATATAAATAACTATATACATATATGGTACATACATATGTGCCATACTCTTATATACTAACATGCAACATTGCATAATTATTAATAATTCTACTGTATTATTTACTACATACATACCTACCATACATAATATACAAGTAAGTGCATGCAACAAATCTCTTGTTCATGCAACAGTAGCAACAATTGCCAGTTGTAGGTAATAACTGTATAATTTAAATTGAATGACCGGATGCTTTTTGTGCGTATATTTGCTCTTAAACGAGATTTCTGTACAAATTGAAGTCACAATGGTTGTAGATTATTTATTTAAGCTTGGCGGGTCGTGAATTACATACATACAAACCTTGTTGTATGTATATGTATGTGTTTATGCCTTTGTGCCCGAAGTTGAGTAATCGTTTGAAAAGTGATTGAACTTTGTTGTATGCCACCTGCTGTATGGCAACTACTAGAGATTTCAGCTGGTTCTAGTGTCTTTGATATAGTCCTCTCTGTTCTTCATATATGTATGTGTATTTAAATGAATTTTTGACGCCTTGATCCACATTTCACAGCACAGCTGTTCCTTGTATTCTTCCCTTTATTTATTGGGTAGTCGAAAAAGTCTTTTCCAGTTAGTCCGCTGATGCAAGGTCAAGGCTATATGGTGGTTGCATCAAAACTTCTCCGCCAAGCTCTCCCAGTTTTTGCCAAGACATCAAAGATGTGTGTGGTCTAGCGTTGTCCTGATGGGAGATGAAGCCCTTTCTGTTGATCAGTTCTGGCTGTGTTTTTCGATTGCTTGCTTCAATCTCATCAGTTGTTGACAGTAAAATCTAGAAACAATCGTTCGACCAGGCTGGAGCAGCTCATAATGAATGATTCCTTTCCAACCCCACCAAGCACTCAACATAATCTTTCGAGGCGTCAATAATGTGTTTATGACTATTTGTTGAGTTTCACCACGCTTGAACCATGACCTTCTTCTGCACATTATTGTCGTATTTGATCCACTTTTCGTCTCCTGTTACCATTCGTTTCAGAAATGGTTCGATTTAATTTCGTTTCAGCAAAGAATCGTAGATGATAATTCGGTCCATTAAATTTTTCACAGACAATTCATGTGGTACCCAAACAGCGAGCTTCTTTTTGTAGCCAGCCTTTTTTGAATGGTTCAAAACCGTTTGATGATCCGATACGATGTCGTGGTTCTGGTTAATGTTTTCCATAATTTCATCGACTTTTTCAACGATAGATCGACCTGAGTGAAGTGCATCTTTCACATCGAAATTTTCAAAACGGAAGCGAGCGAACACACGAACTGATACAGCATCGTCTTCGTAGACTTCACAAATTTCATTGGTGGCTTGCTTGGTATTCTTCCCTTTTTTATACAAAAATTTCAAAATATAGCGATTTTCTTCAGTATTTTCACTCATTTTCGAAACGGTTGTTTTCAAAGTTTTTTTTTGAGAGCTCTTCTCTTGAAAGCTTTTAACTTAAGAACTTTTGTCTCGGGAGATATTTTGTTTTGAGAGCTTTTCGACTTTGACGCCTGCTTCCTAAGTGAGTAAGATCTATTGTGTTGAGAGCTGCTGACTTGAGAGCTTTTCGTTTAAAAGTCGGTTTTTGTGGTTAACGGTTCAACACTATTTTTTTGTTAAGATTCGGATCTTTTTTTGCAAAAGAGGCCCTGAAAGCTTTTTCAAAGCTTTAGGTCAAACTAAATGGGGTTTTGAAATTTTTTGAATTATATTATCCATAATTTAAGATGGGAAATACGTTTTTTTAGCGTACAAATTTCTTTGACGGCTGCTTTTAAAGTGAGTAAGATCTATTGTGTTGAAAGCTTTTAACTTGAGCGCTTTTAATTTGAGAGCTTTTCGCTTAAAAATTGCTTTTTCTGGTTACCAGTTCAACACTATTTTTAAAGATTTTTTTTGCAAAGCTTTAGACCACACTAATGAGCTTTCAAGATTCTCTGAAATTATAGTTGACATCTAAGTTTTTAGTGCTCGAGTTTCCCAGTTGAGTTGCTGAGCTTTAGTTCGGGAGCTTTTTGCTCTAAATTTGTTATTCTTCCGTGAAATTATTGACTAACAAGCTCAAAAATAGAGCGGGTGTAAGAAACGTATGTAGTCTACTGCTGCTAATCATCCCTGGAAAGTAGTGGAATGCTTTCAATGATCCCTGCAATGTCGTGTGAGGCTCGATTTCGTTGAAGTCCGTACAGTCCACAGTTATAGGCTTGAACTGTCTTGACCGCTGTTGATATTTACTTATTTTTTATTAACTGATCTTCGTGTATTTATCGAAAATATGTACGTATGTAACTGTCGAGTCCATTGCAACTAAGCTGAAGTCCCGAGCTCGGCTTCACACCGCAACGCACTAAAGAAAAAACGCTTGAATGCCTCTAGAGCGGTCAAAGTTCAATTTCGTGAATTTGAAGTTGCGGAAATTAAAATCTGAGTACATAATTTACAACAACAAAGAATTTTTTTTCACTCAGATACATACAAAAGTACATGCACTACATATTACAGCCTCGTGGCAATTCCATGTTGTTTACTGCTCCACAAACCAGAGATTAATGACCACAAACAGCAAATACGATCACATGTGATTACAAACGTGCATACATATGTACATATATATATATGTACATACATATGTACATATATTTTTTTGTATTTTTTTACGTTTTCTGTCTTCGCGCATCTTCTCAGTGCTCATGGCGCTTGTTCTTGTTATTATTGCACATTTTTTTGTGCTAACACTTGCTGATTGTTTTTGTTATTGTCGTTGTTGTTGTTGGTATGCGCGCGCTGATATTCAAATGCCAGCAGGCGTGTGTTGTTGCTCAAGTCATTCCAGCAAAATGCAGCGAGTAAATGTTATAAAATAATTACAAAAAAAAAAAACAAAAAAAGTCAGTAAAAAGAAACGCGAGCGCAAACAATAAATGCAAGAAAAGAACAACAACAATTACAGCAATATGAGCAGCGCTCTAAAGCTAACAGCAACTTTATCACTTCACCGAAAAGGAAGCAGCCGAAGATGTCTGAGCGTTTGTGTTGTTGTATGGCCATTGCACTATCGTAGCGAGAAGCAGTTTACAATAACAACAGCAACAACACTAACTTCTCCATGCTATAGCACACAAGCAGCAGCAGCGCTGGACCAACTTTTGGTCAATGAACGATCTTGACCTTAGTGAAGCATATGTGCATTTATACCCACCCATCTCTTGCTTGCACGCTCACTTCACCCACTACTACCGTGTATTGTGTTGCTTCCCGCACACTCTCTACACTAGATACTCAACCAGTGACTCTCTCAGTCACATTGTTATCGCATATAGCTCGCTCATTCTCTATGTGTTAGGCTTCTGGTTAGTGATTTTGTTCGAATATGGAGAAATATGCAGGAAATTATATACCGGTTGTTGGTTATGGTTGCCAATGTCATAAAATCGTTTTGGGTAAATATTTTTCTGCAAATAGAAGCGCTTGATCGACGTAGGTTTCACACTTACAATCTTTTGAGACTGCCAAACTATTTTTCGAACTTTCTTGATCGTTATACCAATTGGTCCATAAGTAAACCTCGTGTTTCTCTGTGGCCTCCGAAACCAAAGTAATGCTCAAAGTAGATATTACCTCGTGTACATCTCTTCAATTATATGTATTTCCGGTGAACAGTCTCGAAATATTTGTACTCATTCGGCCCAAGGAGAAAAGAATTTATGCTTGTAGAGTTTATCTTAAACAAGGGCGGTTCGAAACCTGTATGGTTTATTTAAGTCAACGCACACTGAAGGAAGTTTTGGTATAAAATTTAACACCACTTTGTAGTTGTGAAATACCAAAATTTTTTTAAGTTATTGTTGGAGAAAATTCCTGGGTTAAAAGCACGTATTATTTGTTATTTTTGCTCTTCCTCAAGTATAATATTTCACTATAATTCATAAACTAATAATAGGAAACTAAATTTTATTTTATGAGAATAGATCTTAGTAACCTATAAGTAACAAGACTAGGTTCAATGGTAAAGTATAGAAAACGGGAGGGAAGTAAACTTAGAAACGTGTAGCTCGAAAAAGGAGTAGTGGTTAGAATAGTATAGTATAAACAATTTAAGGGCGAAGAGAAAAAAAGAAGATATACATGGACAGAGAGAAAGACAATAAGTAGTGGAAGAGTTTTGTTTGTAATAATGCAGCGAGAGAGAAAATGTTTAAACATATGATCAATATGATATGAGAAATCGGTGAAAAAACGGATATAAAAGGTCTGCTGTAGCCCGAAAGCGATTCAAACTAAGAAACTATCAAATTTCAAAATTTCGGGCTTGGTCAAAGCAACAATTTTTGCAATTTTGAAATGTTTATAAGGATAAACGGGTGGAAACAGATAGAAAGATGAAGTTAGGAAGGGCGACAAATATAAATATTTATTGAGAGGGAGAGCTAAACCAAAGGTGTGAGAGAGTAAAATAACTAAAAAATAATTCAACAGAAACTGAGAGAAAAAGAGAGAGATATGTAGATCGAGAAACAGGGAGAAAGAAAGTTACAAGGAAAGCAAAAACTAATAGATCAACTTAAAATAATATAATAAATGTGAGAGCGAATGAAAGGGGAAGGGAGATATGTGCAGGCTTAAACATAGTGTGAAAAAGACGCAAACTTTAGAGAAGTTTAGGTAATAGTGAAAAAAAAATAACAGACGGAGAAAGAGGATAAAAATAGATTGAGAGATAGTCAGAAATGCAGCTGCGAGAGAAAAAAATAAAAATATAACATTCTAGGGCTTAAGGGAGAAAAAAACTTTTGAGTTAAAAAAAATAAAAACAATTTTATATTTTTGCTTAAAGTAGTTGCAACAGTTATAGCAAGCTGCAGGAAATAAGACTAAAAGAGGGAAAAATCAAAAACTGAAAAACGGAAAGAGAAAAAAATAATATATAAAAAAAAATATCAAAAAAGACGGCGAAAAATTAAATTCTAAAATATATTTCAAAAGCAATTTAAAAATAATTAAAGAAAATTTAAATTTAATTTTTTGTATCATATAAAGAGTTTAAACAAACTGTAGAAACAAACAGAACAGATTATAACAAAGAAAATTAAAAAAAAGATTAAAAAAAATAATTAAAAACAACATAAAAAAATTAAAATAATAATAATAAAAAAATAAAATAAAAAAATAAAATAAAAAAAAAAATAAAAAAATAAAATAAAAAAATAAAAAAAAAAATAAAATAAAAAAATAAAATAAAAAAAAATAAAATAAAAAAATAAAAAAAAAAAAAAAATAAAATAAAAAAATAAAATAAAAAAAAAAAATAAAAAAAAAAAATAAAATAAAAAAGGATTAAAAAAATTAAAAAAAAATTAAAACAAAGTTAAAAAAAGTAAAAAAGTAAAAGAAAAAAGAGGGTAGCCGAAATTTTATAAATAATTAGTTGGAAGAGAGATTGAGAGAGCGATAGAGATGTAGAGAGAGTGGTCGATAAAGAGATAAAGAAGAGTGATAGTGACAGAGCGAGAGAGTAGACTTAGGAAAAAGTGTGACAAATAAAGAGTTTAAGCAAACTGTGTATAAAAGTACAGATCAGACTATAACAAAAAAAAATTAAGAAAAAATTTATAAAAAAATATTAATTAAAAATTAAATAAAAAAATAAAAAAAGAAAATAAAAAAAAATAATAAAAAAAAATATTAAAAAAAATTAAAAAGAAATTAAAAAATATAAAAAAATTGAAAAAAAAAAAAAAAATAAAAAAAATTAAAAAAAAAATTAAAGAAATATAAGATAAAATTAAAAAAAAAATTGTAAAAAATCTTTTAGAGGATAGCCGAAATTTCATAAAAAATTAGTTGGAAATAATAGAGATAACAGTGAGAGGGAGATAAAAATAAAGATAGAGAGAGCGATTGAGATATGGAGAGAGTGGTTGAGAAAGAGATATAGAAGAGTGATAGTGAAAGAGCGGGAGAGAGAGAAAGAATAAACTTAAGAAAATGTGCGACACTGAAAGAGAGAGAATGAGGGAAGACGATAAAAGAAAAGGATAGAGTAATACTAAAGTCTAATCTCAAAATTATAAACAAAAACTACAAATTAAATGAACAACAATAATAATAAAAAATGGCAACAACAAATTATGTAATACGTTGTAAAAGTAAAAATTAAAACAATCAAATCAATGCAGAAATTAACAAAAGTGGTGGTAATAAAAACTAATAACATATTAACAACAATAATAACATTTATGGTTATCACAATAAATACAACAGCAGGCAGTTATCAATATTATAAACTTTGGACAGAATGTGCTATAATTGAAATCGCAAAATGCTTGATATGCAATGCACCAACAATGTGGGAACACAAAGTGCAAGAGCAACAATAACAATAACGACACACTATAAAGAGCATATAGAATGCATTTAACTTCTTTGACTTGTATAACTACATGCTAGTGCCGGCCGAATGGCGTCTCCTGGTCGGAAACTGGTTGTGGTTGGGTGGCAGCAGCAGACGACCTTAGGGAGGGGCCTGAACGTTTTGCACCACAATAAGAATTAAAGGCAGCAAAAAGAAAAACAACAATTGCTGCAACAAGAATAAGCAAGCAAACAAGTAAGGCGGTAAAACTGGTCGAACAGGCTGCGCATTTGGCAATTAAAACTCGTATATGGGCATATACTAGGTGCATATGCATACATACATACATATGTATTTATGTAGTTGCGTGCGTGAAATCTTGTGCGCATGTGTATGTGCGTTGCATTCCTATTAGTACAAGTGGCAGAGCTGCCTAGTGTGGACAATCATTTTTATATAATAGTTTGGATTGAAATTTTTGAAAAACATAGAAAATCTTCATTATATTTTTTTTATATTAAAGTTATTTTTTATTATTAAATTATTTATTCTTGTTCCTTATAAAAACTATTATAAGATCTTATAATGTATAATTTATTTTTCTAAAAATTTTCCGAAATTTTTAATTTATTTCTTTATAATTTATTCCTTAATTTTTTCTAATTTGAAAATATTTAAATTTTTTTAAATAAATTTTGAAATTTTTTATAAATTTGTTTCACTTTATTTTGAAATTCTATTATTTTTTTTCTTCTTTCTATTGAAATATTTATTATTTTCTGAAGTTTTTAAATTATTTTGACCAATTTTTTTCTAATTTAAAAATATTTTCATTTTATTTAAATAAGTTTTAAAATTTGTTTTACTTCTTTTGAAACTCCTTTAAATTTTTTTTAGTTTTTTTTGTTATGTTTTGTTTTCTGTATTTTTCACACACTTCATTGTATATTTTCAACTACTTCTGCCATTTTTTATGTTTTTTTTTAATATTCCGTTTTTAAGTTTTTTTATGTATTTTTTTTTTTTTTTTAACTATGTATGTATGTTTTTATTTTCTAAAATTAATTTTTTTAATATAATATTTTTTCTGGATATAGATTTTCTTTTTTTTCTATTACATTTTATGCTAAAATTTATCCTTTTTAATATGCTTTTAGTTTTTAATATTTTTTTTAAATTTCTGAATTAGTTTTTTTAAATTAAATATTTTTTAAACAATTTATTTCTGAATATGGATTTTATATTTTTTTTTCTGTTACATTTTTTTTAATATGCTTTTCGTCTTTAATAACTTTTTTTTTTTAAATTAAAAATATATTTCTTTAATATAATTTTTTTTCTGCATATAGATTTTTTATTTTTGTTTGTTTTCTGTTAACACCCTCTTTGGTCATTTCCAGCTACTTCAGCTACCTTAACTCATTTTAATTTGATTTTCTATTGACCACTGCGACGCACTGCGCGCACTCAGTTATTGGCCATTGACGCGCTGCGCGACGTGTCGTGCATTTGAAGTTGAGAAGTTGAGCAACAATAGTACAAATCTAAGTAAACTATAGACTGTAGATATAGCCAAAAATAATAGCTTTATGCTCGTGCGTACTTACTTACATACATATGTACATTTAAGTACATACGCATGTAATTGGTGTTAATGTTACCGTTTTTTCTTTGCTTTTTTTGGGTTTTGTGCCTCTTCGTTTTTATGTGCTTGCAAATATTTCGCTTTGCTATCAACGTCACGGTTAGCCTTCTAATACAGTTATACCCTTAACCTTCATTTGAAAAAAGCGTGCAATGACAACTGTACTACGCAGGCGCGGTTGGCTATTATAACCTTGGCACAAAGTCAAATGTACAAGAGTTAAAAAAAAGAAAAAAAAAAAACGTTAACTTTACTAGCACCGAAGCTATAATGCTCTTCCCGAATACAAAAGGTATCTTAGAGGGGAACTATAGGATCGCTCCATTTGCATGGCAGCTACATACATACATATATGCTATAGTGGCCTGATCTGAACAATTTCTTCGGAGATTACTTTATTGCTTTAGGCAATATTCCATGCCAAATTTCGTGAATATGTCTCATCAAATAAAAAAGTTAAAACATTTTTGTAAATTTTATTATTTTTTTATTGAAATTCTAATTTTAATTTTTTTTCTTTTGACGAAGCCAATGTGCAATTAAAATTTTTTATTTCTTATTTTTTTCTTTAATATTACGTTTTGGAGAAAAAAAAAATGTTTGAATTTGTTTTAATTTTTTTTTAAATTTATTTATTAATTTTTAATTTTTTTATTAATTTTTAATTTTTTTTAATTTTTGCTTTATTTGTATTGCTTTTTCATATTTTTTCTAATTAAAATTTTTTGCACTTAATGTGCCTTTAAATGTTTTAAATATTTGTTTTTTTTTTATATTATATTTTTTTTATATTTTTATTGTTTTTTATTTTTTTTTCACTATTGTGTTTAAATTTTGTTCAATTAAAATTTTTAATTTTTTTTTGTAGCTAATGTTGTGAATGAAATTTTTTAATATAATTTTTTTTTTCAGTATTAGTTTTTTACTAATTTTTTATTGCTTTCAATTTTTAATTTTTTTATTTTAATTATTTTTAATTTTTAAATTTTTTTGCTCCCAATATGAGATTCAAGTTTTTTAATTTTTATTTTTTTTTAATATATCTTTTTCAGTTTCTTGTTGTTTTTTTTTAATTTTTGTGGTTTTATATGGCAATTTTTTATTATTATTTTTTTATTTAATTATTTTAGTTTTTTTATATTATTTTTTTCAATTTGTTTTTTTTTTTAAATTAATTTTTATGGCTTTTTACCAATAATTTTTTTTAATATAATTTAAATTTTTTTTATTTTGACTTTCTTAATATTATTTTATGAATTAATTTTGTAATAAAAATTATTTTTTTAATTCTTATAAAATAAAATTTATATTTGTTTAAAAATTTATTACTATTTTTTTTAATTTTTTCTTAATTTTTAATTTTAATTTTTTTTAAAATTTTTAATTTATTTATTTATTTTTTTTTTTTTTTTAATTAATTTATTTTTTTTAATTTTTTTTAATTTTATTTTTTTTTTAATTAATTTATTTTTTGAAAATTATTTTTTTATTTTTAACTTTAATTTTTTTTTATTTTAACGTTTTATTTAATTTTTTTTGCACACCAAACATTTTTGCATTATATAATTTTTCTATAAAAGTTTTTTTTTAATTTATTAATATATTTTTTTTAATTATTACTATCTCTAACTATTTATTTTTTATATATAATATGTATAAAGTAAGCTTCTATTATTTTTGCTAGCTTTTTCAACATCATAAATAATTTTGGCGCAGCTGCATTGCGCAGTTAAAATGTTGTTTATTACCACCTTTGACAGTTGTGTTCTCTTGTTTTTGGTTTCGTTTTAAAATCAAAAATACTTGTACTTATCAACGAGCATATGCTAAGGTTTTCGGCACGGCGCAAATTGAATTTGTTTTTTAATCAACAACAACAAACAAAAATTATTAAGATCTGTCACTGTCACCGTAAAGCCAAAAATTAGTTAATTAATTTGCTTACAACTCAATATTTGTCAGTATTTGCCAGCTACCCGTAATTGAGGGCGATATGTTGCACTATGAGCGCGTGTGGTTTATATTTATGTATGTATGTGTGCGCTGGTGTGTGTAATATTGGTAGTTCGTGCGTACTGTCAAAGTAATTCCGGTAGCACAGCTGTTTAGTGGTGAAAATGTATATCATACACACACACATACACTCATACATTATGCTTTATCTGAGATGGCTACATTTGATAGCGTTATTTGCGGTTGATAGCTGGAGACGCTTATTGCTGACAAGTGGCAGCTGATAGCTGCAAACATACATACATTTATAAAGATGAAACTGTGTGCATGTGTGTGTTTGTGTGAAGTGCCAGATAGCGCGCTGGGCTGTATGAATGAGTGATAGTTTTTGTCAAATTTTTCACTAAGTCACTTCATATTCTGCGAATTACTGCTCTCAAAATACATATCTACACGTAAATATATTTAAATATGCACTTTGACTGCGCAGCTAAAGTTTGTATGCACAATTGTACGCAGATCAAGATTAATTAGTTTTTAATTACCAGACGTCTAATAATGGTAAAAGCGAATTAAATAAATGTTTACAAGGGCAAGGCGCGTTAAGGCTCATATTTTATATACATATGTACATCTGTATATATTTAAGTATATATTTAAGTATATGTCATTTTTCTATAAAATAAAAAAAATATACGCAAGCTTGTAAATATATATATTTTCTCCCTTTGTTCTAGGTCTTAATAAGCCAGGCTATCAGTTAACTATAAAAAAATAGTGTGTCAGTGTTATTACGTCAACAAACAACTCATTAGTGCAATTGAATTTACACAATAATAATTGTTAATTATAAATCGATTGCTGCTTGCAAGGTGTGCGGTGAGTAAACTTTGCCTTCAATTATTCTTATTTAAATGTTATTTGCTGATTTCATCTTGCAAATCGCTTTATTGCATGCCAAATGATATACAAATTGTTATTTTATTAGGATTGCAATTGAAAAACGATTAATAATTAAATGGAAATATTAGAAAAAATTAATTCCAAATATTAAAACAAAATGTGTAAAACATATAAAGGAAAAACAAAAAAAGATAATAACATAGAAATTATCAATTTGGCAATATAAACCCTATGTAAGCATCTATCGTATTTATACCCAAACCGCTTCTTTACAAAATTTACCGGTTATCGATAACATTATGCCATCGGATTTAAACTTTTTTTTCTGGTTTTACTTTTTCTGATATCCAACCTGCCGCGGTTATCGGTTATCGATAATACTCTCACGTCTGCTTTTTTCAAAATTTCTCGTTGCTTAATTATTTCAACA
This sequence comes from Bactrocera tryoni, assembly GCF_016617805.1. NCBI lineage: Eukaryota > Metazoa > Arthropoda > Insecta > Diptera > Tephritidae > Bactrocera > Bactrocera tryoni. Next base: position 73,243,979 of record NC_052502.1, on the reverse strand, counting down.
AGTGTCCATAAATTGCTTACGTGATTTATCGTTTATCGATAACAATTACCATCTGATTTTGAAATTTATTTCTTGTTTTATTTTTGTTGATATCCAACCTGTCTCTTTATTAAATTTATCGGTTATCGATAGCATCATGCCATTTTGATGTTTAAATTTTTTTCTTGTTTTATTTTTGCAGATATAAAACCTAAAGAGGCACTTTATAAAACTTATCGGTTATCGAGAACACTCTCACATCTGTTTTTTTAATTTTTTGTTGCTTTATTATTTCAACAAGTGCCCATAAATTGTTTACATAATTTATCGGTTATCGATAACATTATGCCATCTGATTTAGAAATTTTTTCTTGGTTTACTTTTGCTGATGTCAAACCTTATAAAATTTATAGGTTATCGATAACATTCTCACATCTCCTTTTTCAATGAGTGCCCTAAATATGTTTATATAATTTATCGGTTATCGATAACAACCTGCTTCTGTAAAATTTATCGTTTATCGATAATACTCTCACTTCTGCTTTTTTCAAAATTTTTTGTGGTTTTTTTATTTCAAGAATTGCTCATAAATTGTTTATATAATTTACCGATTATCGATAACATATGATATCAGATTTTGAAATTTTTTTTCTGATATCCAACCTGTCTCCTTTTAAAATATAACCTGTCATATCTGCTTTTTTTCAAAATTTTTCGTTGCTTTATTATTTGAGCAAGTGTCCATAAATTTTTAATGCACAAAATGCTTAATGATAAAATTTACCAAGTATCGATAACTTTCTCACCTCAGCTTGTTTTAAATCTTCTCTTTGACTTATTATTTCCAAGCAATTCCTAAAAATCTTTTATGCACAATATGCCGGCTGAATCAATTTATCGTTTATCGATAACCTTATCCATTTATTTAAAAAAAATATTTTGTTTGTATTATCGAATACCTGACGATAAAATGTATCGATTATCGATAAAATTATGCATGCACGCTCTTTTTAGTTTTACTCACTTTAAGTATTTTTCGCGAGTATTCAAAAAATTCTTATACCCAATATACAACTTAATAACATTTATCAAGTAGCGATAACTTTTTCACATCAGATTCTGTCTAAATGCTTTTATGTTGCTTTATTATTTTTAAGCATTCTTCTTCTTTAAACATTTTTATTTATTATTATCATTTTATTTTTAAGCATTACTATTTAGAAAAATATTTTGCTTATGCTATCGATAACATTTTTTTCACCAGTTTCAAAAAAATATGTATTTTGCAAATGCCCACAAAACTCTTGTACGCAAAAACTTGTTGATAAAATTTATCGATTATCGATAACATTGTGCCTTAGCACTTTTCACTTTTACTAGCTTAATACATTTTCCATTAGTACTAATAATTTTCTTATACCCAATATGTTTTGAGTCTTCCCACAGCTTCTTTTAAACATGTTTTTGCTTTAGTAATTTTTTAGAAATTCCCATAATTTTTTTATACCCATCGATAACATTTTCTCATTACTTCTTTTAAATCGTCTATGGGCTTATAATCTTTTTAGCAATCCTTTACCTTGCATCCTTTACATCCGTCCGTACATTTTTTACAACCAATGTGTATCTTGATAAAAATGTATCGAGTACCGATAACATTCGCCCATCATTATGGTAATTAAAAAAAATGTATTTATGCTATCCATGATATTCTCTCATTAGTTTAAAAAAATAATTTTTTTAAGTTGTTGATAATAGTCTCCCGTTAGTCAAAAAAAAAAATGGTTTTGTCTTATTATTTCAGCATGAGTTCTTTATACCTATATTAGGCCTGATGATTTCTAATTACTTGACCACAGCTAGTGCCGTAATATACAATAGTTATCGATAACACTGTGTTCCTGTTTAGAACTCGTTTTCTGAGAATTATTTGTTTGTTGATAAATTAAGGCAATGTAAATTGTCAATAGTTTTCGACTTCCGATAACATTTTCCAATTACAACTAGGCCCTTAAAAATTACTTAATTTACCACTTCGATATTCTAATCGGTCGAGAAATTTCAACCATAAATAAAAGTGGTTGTTTGCCCAAAAGAATAGTCTATATAAAAGTCAAAGCAAACTTTCACTTGCCCTTCATTGTGGGTTCTCTAAATGATAGCCGTTATTTGGTCAGCTGCCATACGCCTTCACTTTCTAAAACGCATTTAAATTCCGCATAAATTTCATTGTGTGTCTGGCAAATGCCGGCCTTGTAGGCTGGATGTGTCTACCGCTTGTCGCCTTGAGTCCACTGAGTAGTCGCCAACTTATTTACACTCAGTTGAGCAGTCAATTAGGCTGTCTGTTGAAAAGTTCTATTGTCAGCGCTTCAATCATCATTATATCTTTTATTTACATGTCTGATTTTTGCTGAAAGGCAAGTGAAGACGAGTAAATATTTCACCACGAAAATGGTGATATGAAAATATGTTTTTCTTAAGTCTCAATGCTAGGTATAATACCATTTATTTGCGTAGCAAATAATGTAAATATAAATATTAAAAATATTGGTGTTAAATAAGTATACTTTTAGGCGTTAAAAATTATGCTGATTCCCTCACTTTGCTGCCACTGAGAAGCCTACTGTTGTAAAGAGCTCTATTGGTCTTCCAAACGAAAATTTGTTAGGAAATATACTATACTAGTTATAAATTGCGTGAATATAGGTTATGTTGAGCGTTCCCCTCTTCTAGAGCGTCTTTAGAGTATCGAAGTACCTGAGCAATAGAAATTTGCTGAAAATTGAATTATTTCACTTCGAAAGTTTATACCGTTCATATACTTATTATAGCCAGTTCTAACGAAAATTGTACGCATACATATGTTAGCAATGATTTTAATTTTTTAAGCCTATATTAAGGCGTAAATGTGATACTTTCAGTTATAAACAGTTTTAATGCTTAGGAAAAAATAAGTATTCGCATTATATTAATATTTCTAAAGAAGTTTTAGCATAATGAGCAATAATAAAGACCCATTCTATTTTAGTAACATAATTTTAGGCGCTTATAGTAATTATATAATTTTTATTGAAGATTTTGTGCTTTTAAGCGAAAATTTGTAGGTTCAGAGAGATTTTGTAAGCTAATATCTCATTATATTATTTCTCAGGGAAAAACAGATTACTGTTTAGAGCTGTTTTTTAACGGAGCACACATTGGAGCATACTTCTAGGCGCCTTTAACTAAACATATGTTAAATATTTCCCAAATTAAAAACTTACATTTAAAGTGGCGCTTAAATATAAAATCTGCCAAATTCTACGATTAATTTAAAATAATGTAAGTCTAATTTCAGGCGTACTGCCTACCAAAAAAGAAAAATGTATTTTCTTATCACACGCAATGCGAAATTGCTTTCCAGCTATTTATTTGCGTCTGCTTCTCATTCATTTCTTTTACGTTAGTCACTGCCAACTGTTGATTCAGTAGCGAGTTATTATTATTTTCTTTCAAGTGTTCTTGTATTGCGCTTTTATCGCTGTTTTCTTTGTCTACTCATATTCGTCTCAACGTTTAGCTGTGCTAACTTTGTCTGTAGCTTTTTTCGTAACGCGTTTTTTTCTGTGCCTTTTCAGTGAAGGACGCTGTTGGTTGGTAGCAATAAAAAACTGTGCCGAAAACACCTAAATACATGCAACAGTTTTGCTAATGCCCCTTGAGTTAATGTTTGTTGTAGTTGAATTGTCGGTTTTTGGTAGGCTCGGCATGTAATTTTTCAAAAGGGAGTTTTCGATAGTTATTTTATTATTTTGTACATATGTATGTATTTATTTACATTTTTTATTTTTTTTAATTAATTAAAATTTATTTTTAATATTTTCTATCTATTTCTATTTTGGAAAACATATGTTTTTGAATAAAATCAAACAGTTAGATTTGTTTATTTTTTATTAGATATTTAATTATTTTATTAAATTTTTTTATTTTTGTTTATTTTTTAATTTTTGTAATTTTTTTTAACTTCTTAAGTTTTTTTTTAGTTTTCTTTATTTTAGTTGTTTTTAGTTGCAGTTTTATTTTTTTTAATTATATTGTTTTTTCATAAAATTTTAAAAATTTTTTTAGTGTTTTATTGGTATATTTTTTTTTATTTTCATAAACTCTTCCGGTTAATGTTTTAAATTTCATTTAATTTGTATTTAATTTCTTATTTTTTTGTTTAATTTGGTTTATTTTAATTGGTTTTCCCTTTTGATAAGTTTTTACATATTTTTGAAATTCTTAAAATATTTAGAATTTTATTATTTACTTTTATGTTGAAAACTATAAGGTTTTGAATAAAATCAAATAGGTAGTAGAATTAGTTAATTTTTAATTAAATAATTATATTTTTTTAAATTTTGCTTTTTTTTTAATTTTTATTATTATATTTTTAATGTTTTTGATATTTTTTAACTTTTTTTTATTAAGTATATTTTTGGTTTTAATTTTTTTGTTAATTTTTTCAAATTTAATTTTATGTTTAATTTTTTTGTCATAATTTTTTCAAACAAATTTTGAAATTTTTTTTAGAATTTTTCGAATTTTTTTAATTAAATTAAATTTAATCAAAAAATTAAATTAAATATCAAAATGAAAATAACTAAGAAGCAATAAAAAAAAAATGAAAAAATATATATTTAGTAAAAAAGTTAAATAAATAATTTTATTACATTCAAAAATTTAATTAAGTTTAAAAATTAATTCAATTAAAAAAATTTTAAGAAATTAAATATATAAATAAATAACATTTAATTGAAAAAATTTAAATAAAAAATTAAATTAAAATTAATTCAAATTGAAAAACGAAACTTAATAAAAAATGTTCATTAGTTAAGAAAATAAAATTAAATAAAAAAAATTAAGTTAATTAAAAAGTTTAATTTAACAAAAAAAAAAAATTTAATTAAAAAATTAAATTAAAAAAAAATTTAATTTGATTAAA